>NW_023308720.1:0-1440 GCF_011077185.1 Oxyura jamaicensis
CTTGTTAGGGCAGATAATTAGAGGCCGTGATTACAGACAGACAAAGGCAGTGCACTGAGAAAAGTCTTGGTTTCCTTTAGTGAAGGAGAAGGGCCACAGCCTGACCCCAGCCACTGGGAGGGGAGACCCTGCACCCCCATGTCTGGCTCAGGGCTCTTCCTGGGGTCTGTGGCATGGGGTGGGCAGTGTGATGCCATGAGAAGAAGAGTGGTATGACACCTCCGTTTGCACAGGGTGGCAAGGAGGCAAAGAGGCCCCATTGCAATGCCTACATCTCATCTCCTCATCAGCTCTAGAGAAAGGGACAAAAAGCTGAGGACTGTTGGGGCCTGCCATTCTTGCCAGCACCCTCTGCCTTCTCCTCTGCAGGCTTCCCTGTGCTGTCCCACACTTTCACCTCTTTCCTTTAGGGCTGCAGACACCCATCTCTGTCCACCACCTTGCTCTCATCCCAGCATTCCCATCATTTCACCAATGTCTCGTCAACCCCCACCAGCTGATCCTTGAAACACTAAGCCATGGTCTGATCACAGACACTCTTTGGGTGACCTCTGGCCACACAGCACGACCCTTAGTGGGACATTTCTTCCTCCTCATGGCCAGTGCCAACCTTCCAAGTCACACTTAGTGGCAGTTTTTTTTCTCTCCTACTCTTTTCTACTACCAAAGAAAGCTCCATCAGGGTGGAAACCACTCCTAAAGCAGGCATCCCAACCCATCAGGCTCCTTGCAGACTGTCAGCCAACTGGCAGATGTCAGCCAAAAAGTACAGATGCCAGGTCTAAGTCAAGGGTGACCTGCCACCTACAGACAGAAATGACCTCACAGTCCCTTTCCCTGACAGGTTCCTGCTGCTGCCCTATCAACTGCAGAGACAGAAGTGACCTCCCAGTCACTGCCACACTCACATTCCTCCTGCTGGAGCGGGAGATCCTGAGGCAGAGGTGACCTCTCTCTAGTCCCCTAGGGACTCGGGCGCCCTTTCTGCATTAGAGAGTAAACAGCTGTTTATTGGGGAGTTCTGGTGTTCTTCTGTGGTTGGGTATGGACAAGCTCTGTGGTTTGGGGTTTTGTTTAGGTCTTCCCAGATGTCTAGGGATGAATAGAGCATTTTAGTACTAGTGTCCAGGGAAGGTATTTGGGTGAGTAAGAGAGTAAAGGTATAGGAAAGGGGCTATGGCCTGCGTTTTGCTTGAAGGGATACTTTGAATTCAGTCATTCCAGTAGGGGATTCCTGTCAGAGTGCTGGAGGAGCATTTAGGTTTTGGGATTCAAATTACTGGTTAAATTAAGGTAAGGGCTATACGTGACTCTTTTAAGTCAGTGTTACCACAACATCAGCATTACATGAACCCTCTTACCTCTACAAAATCATTAGTTTCTGCTGGCCATCCTCCTCTTCCCACCCCAAATCTCACATCTCTCTTGGCCAGGCTGCTC
>NW_023308721.1:0-2387 GCF_011077185.1 Oxyura jamaicensis
CCCCCCCTGACCTGGAAGTAGCGCTTCCCCCAGTTGACAACGACCGGGCCCCCAGAGTCACCTGCGGGGACAACTGGGATGGACTGGGATGGACTGGGATGGACTGGGATGGACTGGGATGGCACTGGGGGTTACTGGGATGGCACTGGGGGTTACTGGGAGGGCACTGAGGTTACTGGAATGGCACTGGGGTTACTGGGAAGCACTGGGATGTACTGGGGGTTACTGGGATGGCACTGGGCATTACTGGGATGACACCGGGGGTTACTGGGGTTACTGGGATGGTACCAGGGGTTACTGGGGTTACTGGGATGGTACCAGGGGTTACTGGGATGGCACTGGGATGGCACTGGGGGTTACTGGGATGACACCGGGCGTTACTGGGAGGCACTGGGGGTTACTGGGATGGCACTGGGCATTACTGGGATGACACCGGGGGTTACTGGGATGACACCTGGGGTTACTGGGGTTACTGGGATGGTACCAGGGGTTACTGGGATGGCACTGGGATGGCACCAGGGGTTACTGGGATGGCACTGGGGGTTACTGGGATGGCACCGGGTGTTACTGGGATGGCACTGGGGGTTACTGGGATGTACTGGGGGTTACTGGGATGGCCCTGGGGGTTACTGGGATGTCACTGGGATGTACTGGGGGTTACTGGGATGGCACCAGGGGTTACTGGGATGGCACTGGGATGACACCAGGGGTTACTGGGATGGCACCGGGGGTTACTGGGATGACACCAGGGGTTACTGGGATGGCACTGGGATGGCACCAGGGGTTACTGGGATGGCACCAGGGGTTACTGGGATGTCACTGGGATGACACCAGGGGTTACTGGGATGTACTGGGGGTTACTGGGATGTCAGTGGGATGTACTGGGGGTTACTGGGATGTACCGGGGGTTACTGGGATGACACCGGGGGTTACTGGGATGGCACTGAGATGGCACCAGGGGTTACTGGGAGGCACTGGGCGTTACTGGGATGGCACTGGGGGTTACTGGGATGGCCCTGGGGGTTACTGGGATGGCACTGGGCATTACTGGGAGGCACTGGGGGTTCCTGGGATGACACCAGGGGTTACTGGGAGGCACTGGGGGTTACTGGGATGTCACTGGGATGGCACCAGGGGTTACTGGGATGACACCAGGGGTTACTGGGATGGCACTGGGATGGCACCAGGGGTTACTGGGACGGCACCAGGGGTTACTGGGATGGCACCAGGGGTTACTGGGATGGCACTGGGGGTTACTGGGATGTCACTGGGATGTACTGGGGGTTACTGGGATGTACTGGGGGTTACTGGGATGACACCGGGGGTTACTGGGATGGCACTGAGGTGGCACCAGGGGTTACTGGGAGGCACTGGGCGTTACTGGGATGGCACTGGGGGTTACTGGGATGGCCCTGGGGGTTACTGGGATGTCACTGGGATGTACTGGGGGTTACTGGGATGGCACCGGGGGTTACTGGGATGGCACTGGGGGTTACTGGGATGGCACCGGGGGTTACTTTGATGGCACTGGGCATTACTGGGAGGCACTGGGGGTTACTGGGATGACACCAGGGGTTACTGGGATGGCACTGGGACGGCACCAGGGGTTACTGGGATGTACTGGGGGTTACTGGGATGTACTGGGTGTTACTGGGATAGCCCTGGGGGTTACTGGGATGACACCTGGGGTTACTGGGGTTACTGGGATGGTACTAGGGGTTACTGGGATGGCACTGGGATGGCACCAGGGGTTACTGGGATGTACTGGAGGTTACTGGGATGACACCAGGGCCTACTGGGATGACACCGGGGGTTACTGGGGTTACTGGGATGGCACCAGGGGTTACCGGGATGGCCCTGGGGGTTACTGGGATGACACCGGGCGTTACTGGGATGGCACTGGGGGTTACTGGGATGGCACCGGGGGTTGCTGGGATGACACCTGGGGTTACTGGGATGGCACCGGGGGTTACTGGGATGTACTGGGGGTTACTGGGATGACACCAGGGGTTACTGGGATGGCCCTGGGGGTTACTGGGATGGCACCAGGGGTTACTGGGATGGCCCTGGGGGTTACTGGGATGGCACCAGGGGTTACTGGGATGGCCCTGGGGGTTACTGGGATGGCACCAGGGGTTACTGGGACGGCACCAGGGGTTTCTGGGATGTACTGGGGGTTACTGGGATGGCACTGGGGGTTACTGGGATGTACTGGGGGTTACTGGGGCTACTGGGGCGGGGCTCACCGCGGCAGGCGTTGGGGTCCACCTGGGGCTGGGCCCCCCCCGAGCAGAGGAAGCGGGGGGTGACGACGTCGGGCAGCGCCGACACGTTGCCGTAGGGGGGGGCGCGCAGCGCGTCGCGCTCACACGGCCCCCGCTGCGAGA
>NW_023308722.1:0-2685 GCF_011077185.1 Oxyura jamaicensis
TGGAGCTTCTGCCTCAGTTGCACAAATCCAGCACACAGGCTGTTGTAATTTCACACTGATGGCCAACTAAACTCCAGCACACAGCTCTCTCTAAGTCCCTGCTGAAAGAGCGATGTGGGGAAGGAATGTGATTTCAACTAAAGGGTTTACAAGTTGAGTTAGGGGTAATATAATTAAATGAAAAATTAAGAAAAAACAACAACAACAACAAAACCAACAAAAAAACAACAACAACAAAAAAACAATTAGCAATGGCTGTCTGGAAACAAATTGAGAGAAAATTATTATCCACTTCCCATCAGCAAGTAGTGTTTGTTCATGCCTTTGGAAGCACAGACTCAATATGCCCAGCCCTGGTTTTCATACCACTTTCACATCTTTACTGCTGAGTGTGCTATCATCCAGTACGGAATATTCCTTTGGTTGGTTTGGGTAAGCTGCCCTGGCGATGTCCCCTCCCCACCTCTTGCCCCCAGCCTCCTAGCTTTGGGGGGCTTGGAGAGAGTCTTGATGCTGTGCCAGCACTGCTCCACTATAGCCCCAGCGTTGGTGTGATGGCAATGCTGTTCTAGCTCCAAGTGCAGAGCACAGCACGCTAGGGGCTGCTGTGCGGAATGTTAAATCTGTCCCAGGCAGCACCAGTACCAGGAAGGGCCCACAAGAGAGGAACATGTGCATGAACGTGACACAGTATGCAGCAAAAATTCTGGACAGCATTTGGGCAAAGTACATGGTTTGAGGTGGTAGAGAGGGGAGGTAGACTGGGAGCCGTGCAAAAGGCACTTGTCACTGGCTCCTGACAAGACAATGTCAGCTTTCCTGGGCCTTGCACTTAAGGCCTGAGAATCCCATTTGTTTGCCTGAGTAGCAGTGGTAAGGGAAAGTGCTGGAGTGCCCCTACTGATCACTGGTGGGTGTCATGACAGAAATAAGCTTGCATCATGTAAGGAGAAGGTGTATGATTTGATTTATTTTTTAAAACGATAAATGAAAGGCATCAAGTTATGGGAGTGAAGAAGGAATTCTCTATGGACAGGACCTGCACTGTGTGTCTTGGGAAAACCCACCTGGCTCTGTCTGATGCTGGTAGAAGGCAGGGTCACCTGCACATGAAAGGTGTACTTTCTGTCTACATTCCTCTTCCTCTTCCTTCTAACTAAACCAGACAATGTCCTGTTGGGCCTTTCTTTTGTGATCCAGAAAGGGCCCTGCACAACCTCTCCCCCTATACAGACATCCCTGGGTCAGAGCAGGAGGAGGAAAACAGGCCAGCAGGTTTTCCCTGAGGGCAGTGTCAGGAGGGGTAGGGTCACAGGCAGGAGCTGGGTCACCTGTAGCCAAAAGGGCCCCAGAGAGCCCCTAGGGAGTCACCCAGACTGACATCATTTGCCTTTACTGGACTCTTCCAGCACGGGAGCTGAGTCTTCTGCCCACACTGACGTGTGTTGCCTGGAAATACTTGGGCCTTCCTACCTGCCACTCAGGAGTTGCCTTCTTTGGGGAAAGGGTATAAAGCAGGAAATGAAAAGCAGCATCACGGGAAGGCAACACACATCCCATATCATTAGGTGGGATGCTTTGCATGCATGAGTAGCTTGTCAGAAAATAGTCCCTGCTTCAAGGGATGCCTCTGGACATGGGGCAGCTAAGGCCCACTATAAAAGCCAGCCCAGCTCTGTGTTCTCTCATCCACTTCTCTGGCCTTCTTCTCCTTGGGAACTAGGTGAGTGTGAAACCCCTTCTTGTCCCTCTCATTCTCCCCCAGGAGGACTCAGTTCCTTGGACCTTTCAGCTGCTATCAGCTGTGTTCCCTGCCAAATCTTGGGGCTGCTGGTTGTGGGAGAGTCAAGGGGTAGAAGGTTTGTCATAGAGGAAGACTGGGCCTTTAGTACGATGGCTCCTGGGCTGGAGCCTAGGGTGCAGCCTGGCTCTGATTGCATTTTTTTTGGGCCCTGGCAGGATGAGGCCAAGAAGCCCTTGCACATCCCTGCACAGGCTCCAGCTCACAGTCCTGCCTGTGCCTTGGTTCCCTCAGGGTGTGCTGTCAGGCTTTTCCTCATGCATGCCCATGTTCTGATTCCTCAGTGCCCTCTCTCCCAGGTGCACCTCCTGCTCCCAGACATGTCCTGCTACGACCAGTGCCGGCCGTGCCTGCCATGCCAGCCCTGCGGCCCGACCCCGCTGGCCAGCAGCTGCAATGAGCCCTGCGTCAGGCAGTGCCAGAACTCCACCGTCGTCATTGAGCCCTCTCCTGTGGTGGTGACCCTGCCCGGCCCCATCCTCAGCTCCTTCCCACAGAACACCGCTGTGGGATCCTCCACCTCTGCTGCCGTTGGCAGCATCCTCAGCTGTGACGGAGTCCCCATCAACTCCGGGGGCCTTGACCTCTCCTGTATTACCAGCCGCTACTGTGGCAGCAGGTGCCGCCCCTGCTAAAGAGGCCAGACAGTGCCCCAGACCAGGACCCCAGGAACTCAGAACATGCTGCTGGACAAGAATGGACAGCAGAACAAACTTTGTGCCATTGTTTTAAGAGGACCTGACCATCTCTGGCTTGTCCAGTAAAGACAGACAGGAAGGGGCCAGCCTGGATTCTATGACAACATGGCCCATGTATACCTATCCTGTTTTCCACACCCTCTTTTTCTTTCTTTTCTTTCTTGCCCTCTGCTTTCTGTGAGGCTC
>NW_023308723.1:0-2817 GCF_011077185.1 Oxyura jamaicensis
CCCCCCCCCCCCCCGACCTGCATCACAGCGGCTCGTGCGCGGTGTCCTGGCTGGCCTCCCGGAGCAGCTCCTCCAGCTCCTTCTCGTCCTTGGAGCAGCTCAGCTCTGCAAGCAGACGGCCGCCGGTCCCTGCGCTGCCCCCGCACTCATCCTCCCCCCCCCCCCAGAACCACATCAAGGGAAGGCGCCGCGCCGCCGCACGCGCCCGGGAGGCCCTGAGCACGGAGCCTCCCTGCAGCTATCCTTAATTTCCTTAATTTCGGCGCGCTCCGCCAGCCTAATTAAACGGCTCCCCGAGCACCGCCGGGCTCCCCGTTCCCACAGGAAAAGCCCCGGAGCACGGCAGCGCCGCGGCTCACAGCGGGCGGTTCGGGGGACCCCAGCGCGGGGAAAGGGTGCTCTGGACGCCCCCTCCCCAAGGCTCTGCCCCGGGGGGCGTTGAGGGAGCGGGGCCGGGGGCGCGGCGGGGCTCTTACCGTGCTCGGCCGCGCAGCTCCCCGCTTTCCCGTCGCCCTCCGGAGAGACGTCGGGCAACGCTCGCGCGAAATCCGTCTTCAGCCCGTTGGGGAGGGCGGCGTCGCGGGCCGGGCTGTCGCAGGGCGCGGGGCTGCCGCGCTCCCCGGGGCTCGGTGCCGTGTCCGTGCCGGTGCCCGGAGCCGCCCCGTTGGCCCGCGGGTCCCGCAGCGGGGACTCGGAGGCCGGCGTCGGGGCCGGGGGCTCGGCGGGGTTGGCGGCGTGGCCGTCCCCGTCCTCCCGCGGGCGCGCGGCGGCCGCTCGCTCGGGCAGGCTCTCCACGCGCGTCACCACGAAGATTTTATGGCCTCGCCCGGGGCTGGAGACCGAAATCCTCCGCTCGTTCCCCTGGGGGGACGCGGAGGGGCTCCCCGCGCCGGCGGCGGGCTGCGGTGCCTCGGCATCGCGCCCGGCCCTCGCCTGCTGCGGGGACGCCGCGGCGGCGGCGCCGGAATCGTTTTGTCCCCGCGCTTGGCTCAAGTCCTTGGTCGCCAACCCCGCGTCCTCCTCCTCATCCGTGTCCGAGTCGGAGTCCGTGGCGCCGTCGCGGTCGTCGCCGTCCTCCGCCGGCTCCGCGGCGCCGTTCTCCGAGGCCACGGGGCCCTCCTCGGGCTCCTCGCCCTCCTCCGGGGTGGAGGCCGCGCTGTCGTCCTCCCCGGGGCCTTCCTCCAGGGCCTCGGTGACGGTGATCTCGGGCATGGAGGCCGACTGCTGCAGCTTCTGCTCTTTCTCCTCCTTCTCCTTGGCCAGGATGAAGTTGCGCTTGCAGCCGTTCTGGATCTCGGCGAGGAGCGCCTTCTGCGTCTCGATGAAACTTTTCACCTGCGGGGGGGGACAGGAAGGGGTCGGTGGCTGCAGAAGCGGCCGCTGCAAGCGGAGGGCGGAGGATTTCGGTCTCCAGCCCCGCCGTTTGTGCCCCAGGCCGGCCGCGAGCCGTGACGACGAGCCGTGGGAAGAGCGAGAGATGAAACCGCTCGAGCGGGGCCCCCCCAGCAGCCGCCAAGCCCGAGCCCTGGGCTCACAGTGCCGAGGCCGCGAAGCTTTCCAAGCGGGAGGCCACGCCGACGCCTCACCCGGGCTTTTTCCCCTCCTCTGCTGCTGGACGGGCCCAGCCTTTCCCCACAAAGCACCCAAAGCGCCCCAAAACCGAGCTCCCGGGGGGGGGTGGGTTGGGGGTTTCTCCTCGGAGCCATCGCCGTTTCCGTCTCGGGGCCCGAAGCACTTACGGACTCCTTCTTGGGCTCCCGGTCCAGGTCGAGGCGCAGCAGCGAGTGGTTGACCTTGAGGGCCAGCGACAGCGCCATCAGGCCGCCCGTTTTGATCTCGTTCTCCCGCAGGTCGAGGCGCAGCAGCCGCGGGCTCTCCGCGATGAATTCCGCCACCGCCACGGCACCTGCGGGGCACAGGGTGAGGGGGGGGGGACGCCCCGGGGGCAGGGTTCCCTCCGCCGGACCCCCAAAAAAAGGCGTGTTTTTTTTTTTTCGGGGGGGGGGGTCCCCCCCCCCCCCCCCCCGCCGCGCGGGGCGGGGGGCCCACCTTCGCAGGTCAGCTTGGTGGAGGCCAAGCCGAGGCGCAGGACGGAGCGGTTCCCGATGAGGCCGTTCTTCAGGTTGCGGACGCCCTCGTTGCCGATGGGGTTGTGGCCCAGGTTCAGGGTCTCCAGGCTCTGGGCGTGAGGCTGTAGGGGCATGGGGGGGGGGAAATCGAGGCTCCGGCTGCGCCCGTGACGAAGCCCGGGGCCGGAGGGGGGGGGGAAGCACGGCGAGGAGGTGGGGACGGGGACAGAGGAGGGGGGGGTGAGGGCGAGGAAGGCTCCGGGCGGGCGCACTCACCAGCGTCATGCCCAGGTAGGCCATGCCCGAGTGAGTCAGCTGGTTGTTCCACAGCACCAGGGTGACCAGCCCCTTGCGCTGCTCCTTCAGCCCCTCGCAGATGTACGCCAAGCCTGAAGGAACCGCAGCGGGCGCTGAGGGTCTGGGGGGGCTCCTCCTGGTGCCCCCCCCGCAGACGGCCCCGGCACCAGCAGGGTTTCATCGGAGCTTTCCCGGCTTTTGCCCTTCGCTCGATGGGGGTGGGAGAGCCCCCGAGGGGAGAGAGGGGCTGGAATCAGCCCCCGAGCCAAGGGGATGCGGGCACGGGGGGGGAGTTTGTGCCCCACGTCACGGGAAGGGGGGGCTCGGGCTGGGCAGCGCTTCCCAACCCCGCTGAGCCTCGGGCCGGGCTGCTGCACGGCAAAGACGAGGGCAGGCACCGAGCCTCTCAGCGGGCACGCTGGATTTACTCTGAAACGGGGGAAAAATGGGG
>NW_023308724.1:0-10712 GCF_011077185.1 Oxyura jamaicensis
TTCATTTACTACATTTGCATTTCTCTAAGTTAAGCAAGAAGGTCCACAGATCACCTTTTAATATTTTATTGCATTTTATTGTATTTTATTTTATTTGTTTTATTATAAAATTATGGCAAAATTTCAAGGATTTATGTTCCTGTGCTAGAAACCTTGCTCTAAACATTCTGTTTGTAGAAACGTAACATGGTTTCATTAAAATGACAGACATTCAATTAACTGAGGGTGAGAGTCAAGCAAGTAAGAACATTCCTGTTATGGTAATAGCTTCTCTTTGAATGTTTTTTCATGATTATAAGATATTAATGTTTTACAGCTTTTCAGATTAATCATTAGTCTCTAGAAAGTAATATATATATATCTCTGTATATATCTTCTCATTTAAAAAAGGATTAAGTTTAGTTTTCTTTGAACAAAAGATAGATCACAGAACAAAGAATATGGTTGTATGAGCTACTCTGCTTTACTTAGTTTAGTCAATAGAAGAGAAGAGCCTATTGTTGAAGAAACTTGTTTTTATTAAACTTACGATACATTTAAGAGGAACTGCCCTACTGGCTCAGAAATGCAAACATGAAGAGTAAAAGGCTTTTTTTTTTTTTTTTTTCTTTTTTTCCTGTTTTGCTGTTTTGTTCTGTATGATGCATTTTGATGCATTTTTTCCTTGTCTAATGGTCATTATCAGAATTAATAAAGTCATCCAATTCAGCACTGACCTCCCCCCCCCCCACCCCTTGTCTCCCCCCACCCCCTCCTTTTTACACAGTATGGCCTTTCTTCTGTCCCTTTCAGGGTACTGAGGGTTGAGAATAACCATGAATTTATTTTCAGATGTATCTAATGGTAAAGTATATGTGCATATGCAAGCACGCAACTCTTGAGAGACAAAAGGACAAATTCAGGGTAACATAGACATTAGTTAAAGGCCTAGAAGAAATATAACTATATTTTAGGGATTATATTTTTGTAGGCATGCTTAAAAATAAAAATAATAATAATTAAAAAATAATAATAAAGAGAAATGGAAGCTAGTAGTAAAATTTTTGAAAGTAAATTATTAAATTATGCCTTCAACAGTGTCACAACATTTACTTATTTATTTATTTTTATGTCCTGATACTATGTTTGTAGATCCATAAAGACATGTATGAATTTAGACTATATAAGCCTAAATATTATATAAACCAATGTACACAACTTATAATACAGTAAATATATAAATAACACTCATACATATTATATAAATGTCACTTTGTGTTCTTAGGATTAAATGTATTGATGAATAAAGGTACTTCAGAATACTGCTATGTATCACTAACAAGTTTAAGCCAGACCTTTACAAGACCAGATATCATCTTCAGGCCCAGTGGTCTTTTGTGTCCCATTCATAGACTGGTCTTCAGAAAATGTAAATGTAAATGTCCTTTAACTTGTTGATTTTGCAGCAATAAGCTATGCATAATACATGTTAAGAACTCCATTAAAAACAAACAAACAGACAAACAAAAAACACTACAATTAATGTAGATCATATTTTGACTCAAATTATGCTAAGTCATGTAAACAGGAAACAGCAAGCATTTGAAATGGAACATAACAGAAGCAAGAAATAAACCAGTACTTGATCATATCAATGAATCTACACCTAAGAAATGAGACATGTCTTTTATCATAACATGGAACAGATTTGTTGATGTTTTTGTTGTTTATTTTGTGTGTGCATGTTGTTGGTTTTGTTTGTTTGTTTGTTTTTGTTGTTTTATTTCCCATGATAGTAGAACAATGGAGAAAATTCACTCCTGACTCTGAATTTATCTCATTCCCACCTGGGAATAATAATTGTAACAATTGCTTACATCTGCTAATTTACTTACTATGCATTGACTTTGTAATCCTTTTTAATTCACTGTACTATTGTCTCAAATAATGTTTTGAAAATATTATTCCTCTGCAACAGGATCTTCAAAATCACTTGCTTTCCAGATCTCGTCTGGTCTCTATGCAGTCCACTTGAGAAAGCAAAATTTCAGGTCAACTCTAAAATTAAAAAAGGTCTTCTCAATGATCTGAAGATTAAAATAAAAACTACAGTCAGTAATTTTCTTTTCAAACTTTAATAATTTCTTCAAACAGAGGATAAGGAAATGCATAAATTTAGAGTATAATAAAATCATCATATACAAAGTCCAGGAGGAGGAAGGAGACAGTTTTGCTGTTTTTGTTCCAAATTAAAAAGGAGTCTGAAAGCAAGATCTGAAGATGCGAACGTCAAGAACAAAATCTCAAGGCCAGGAGAATGTAGTATCAGAGTGGAGCTGTTTTATTGTCATCACTACATAGGAACTATCCTACCATAAACAATGCAAGAAAACATACCATGTCATAGACATTTAATGGATGACTTATGGCACATCAAAAGAATGCAGTGCATAATCCCTCCATAGTTCCAAGAGAATGAAGACTGGAGCTAGCCTCCAAACGTGTATATTTTAGAAGCAGTCAAAATTAAACTGTACATTATTTCCATTTTCCCCTTTTTTTTTTAATTAAACCATATCACAGAATCACAGAATTTTCTAGGTTGGAAGATACCTCCAAGATCACCGAGTCCAACCTCTGACCTAACGCTAACAAGTCCTCCACTAAACCATATCCCTAAGCTCTACATCTAAACGTCTTTTCAAGACCTCCAGGGATGGTGACTCAACCACTTCCCTGGGAAGCCCATTGCAGCGCCTAACAACCCTTTCGGTAAAGAAGCTCTTCCTAATATCCAACCTAAATCTCCCGTGGCGCAACTTTAGCCCATTCCCCCTCGTCCTGTCACCAGGCACATGGGAGAATAGACCAATCCCCACCTCGCTACAGCCTCCTTGAAGGTACCTGTAAAGTGCGATAAGGTCGCCCCTGAGCCTCCTCTTCTTCAGGCTAAACAGTCCCAACTCCCTCAGCCGCTCCTCGTAAGACTTGTTCTCCAGACCCTTCACCAGCTTCGTAGCCCTTCTCTGGACTCGTTTGAGCACCTCAATATCCTTCTTGTAGCGAGGGGCCCAAAACTGAACACAGTACTCGAGGTGTGGCCTCACCAGAACTGAGTACAGGGGGACAATCACTTCTCTGGACCTGCTGGCCACACTGCTTCTTATGCAAGCCAGGATGCTGTTGGCCTTCTTGGCCGCCTGAGCACACTGCTGTCTCACATTCAGCCAACTATCAACAAAACCTCCCAGGTCTTTCTCTTCCAGGCAGCTTTCCAGCCACTCATCTCCCAGCCTGTAGCTCTGCTTGGGGTTGTTGTGCCCCAGGTGCAGGACCTGGCACTTGGCCTTGTTGCACTTCATACAGTTGGCCTCAGCCCATTGGTCCAGCCTATCCAGATCTTCCTGCAGAGCCTTCCTACCCTCGAGCAGATTGACATACGCACCTAAGTTAGTGTCATCTGCAAACTTACTGAGGGTACACTCGATTCCCTCATCCAGATCATTGATAAAGATATTAAAGAGGACTGGCCCCAGTACCGAGCCCTGGGGGACTCCACTAGTGACCGGCCTCCAACTGGATCTAATTGCATTCACCACAACTCTTTGGGCGTGCTATCCAGCCAGTTTTTAACCCAACGAAGCGTACGCCAGTCCAAGCCATGAGCAGTCAGTTTCTTGAGGAGAATGCTGTGGGGAACGGTGTCCAAAGCCTTACTTACGTCAAGGTAGACCACAACCACAGACTTTCCCTCGTCCACCTGGCGTGTCACTTTGTCATAGGAGGAGATCAGGTTCATCAAGCAGGACCTACCTTTCATATACCCATGCTGACTGGGCCTAATCGCTTGGTTGCCCTGTAAGTGCTGCATGATGACTCCCAAGAGAATCTGCTCCATGAGCTTCCCTGGCACTGAGGTCAAACAGGCCTACAGTTCCCTGGGTCTACCCTCCAGCCCTTCTTGTAGATGGGCGTCACATTTGCTAGCTGCCAGTCAACTGGGACCTCCCCCAATAGCCAGGACTGCTGATAAATGATGGAAAGCAGCTTGGCCAGCTCTTCCGCCAGTTCTCTCAGCACCCTTGGGTGGATCCCATCCTGTCCTATCAACTTGTGTACATCCAAATGCTGTAGCAGGTCACCAACCATTTCCTCGTGGATTGTGAGGGCCACATTCTGCTCCCTACCCCCTTCCACCAGTTCAGGGTACTGGGTATCCAGAGAAAAACTTGTCTTGCCGCTAAACACTGAAGCACAGAAGGCATTAAGCACCTCAGCCTTTTCTTCACCTCTTCTAACTAAGTTTACCCCCATATTCAGTAAGGGAGGGAGATTCTCCTTTGTCCTCCTTTTGGTGTTGATGTACTTATGAAAACATTTTTTGTTATCTTTAACAGCAGTAACCAGATATAGCTCCAGATGAGCTTTGGCCTTTCTAATTTTGTCCCTGCACAGCCCCACAACATCCTTATAGTCCTCCTGAGTGGCCTGCCCTCTTTTCCAAAGATTAAAAACCCTCTTTTTTCTCCTAAGCTCAGCCACAACTCTCTGTTCAGCCAGGCCAGTCTTCTTCCGCACCGGCTCATCTTTGGGCACGTGGGGACAGACCGCTCCTGTGCCATTAAGATTTGTTTCCTGAAGAGTGCCCAGCCTTCCTGGACTCCTCTGCCCTTCAGAACTACCTCCCAAGTGACTCTGACAACCAGTGTCCTGAACAGTTCAAAGTCAGCCCTCCGGAAGTCCAAGACAGGGACCTGTCTCCATTCCTCCTTAACTCCTCGGTTCCCTCCCTCTGCCTGACAGTGACAGGGCAGGGGATCCACCCCCATTTGCAGGGTCTCACCCCACTGCCTCTCCTTCAGGCCTTGCAGGGAGTTGCTCCACCAGTCTGTCTCCTTCTCACTCTCCCGGATGGCCCTCAACCTCTCCACCTCCTCCTTGAGCTCTGCCACCAGGTGGACCAGGTCATCCACCTGCTCGTACCTCACACACACAGTATCTCTGCCTCCCTCAGATGGCAGCAACAGGCTCTGACATTCCCGGCATCCAGAGACCTGAACTGCTGCATTTTTGAGCGGGCAGTCAGTCTGGGTGGTTACAGACTTTCTAGAGAGAGCTCTCTGCCTAGCGTAGACCATCGCAGCCTAGCTAGTGGTAGACAACCATTAGATGACTTGTTCTTACGGGCGGGGGGTGAACACTCTGCTCTGCCTGCTCACCCAGCCTGCATGAACTGCCTCACAACCTGCCATTTGCCTATCCCGGTTGCCACACTCCTGGTCACCCGCAATCCCTTGAGGTTGCTTTTCAATGGCCAGGGAAGGGGTGCTGCTGGCTCCGCCTACGCCTCGTCAGCCTCCCTTGCAAGGGTTGCTGGGTCCTTGCGGCTCCCTCAGCTGCCTCGAGTGGCCTCGATGCTGGAAAAAAGCCCCACCTGTCCCGATCCCCTGCTCTGTTGCAGAACACGTCTGCCCCGGAGCCAATTGCCTCAGCAAGTGGTGATACAACATCTATACAACATTTTGTATAAAAAACAATATTTTCTTTTTCTACAGAACTTCAGTTTTATTCAGAAGTTCTACAAATTTTCTCTGACATGAATCAGTTGCAGACCCAAAGATAAGAAACATATTCAGCAAAGATGACAACAGTGTCAGTACTGTGTGTAGATTTGAGAACTAAGACAAATGTTATTAAAATAATCAGAAGAGTGGAGGAGGAGATTTCACCATTTATTCTCCTATAAATAATAGGGAGTTCCAGACAAAAGGAGTCTGTTTAGGACAAAGAAATGCAGAAAAACTGTGGTAAAGTTATCGTATCCTGAAACTGTGGCGAAAGGACCTACTGCAGTAGCAAGATACTAAAATCTTACATGTGGAGACTGGGCAATCTGATAAAAAATAATTTTTATTTTTTTATTCTTTTTATTTTTAAAAAGACAGTAGGCTTTATACAGGTAATGACCGGACATTATGACAGTGCTTTAGACAACTATGTATGTTCCCTATGCTTTGTCAGGTATTGGTTTTGTTTGTTGTTAGAAACAGGCTACAGACTGGGTTAGATGGAACATTGCAGTGATGCAGTATGCTCATCATTATATTTCTAATAAACTCTTTAGCCAGACTTTCACTATCTAGAGGAATTATCAGCTGTCCAAATACTCAACCTAATAGCCCACTGTGAATTAATTATCTGAAAAATTGCAGTCTTTATTTATTTATTTATTTTCGTCCAAGGTACCTTTCACCTTAGAGATGTTTTAATAAAACAGATACATCAGTCCATAACTTTCAATTCATTTAGATGTGTCTTCAACAAAACATTCAAAGAAAATAACATAAGGTGAGAAAAATATTTCCTACTAATCCTCAGCAATGCCAAGTGTCACACTTTTGGCTTCTAGACATAGTATATTTATACTCTTTTACTCCTTCATATTCATTATTCCAAACAGCTGGCTCAGATCCAGAGGTATTTTAACATCTTTATCAATGACCTGAAGAATACAGCAGTGTTTGCTAATAGAGTGTGCATATGACACAAAATGTGCGTGGGAGGAGGTGTCAATAAACTCAAGGGCAGAGCTGCCATCCAGAGGGACCTAGAAAGACTGGAGGAAGCTTATACCATTCAAGAAGCATAAATGCCAATTCCATTTCCTAGGATATAAGAGACCCTTGCAGTGACCCAAGCTGGGGTCTACTAAGTTGGTAACTCCAAGAAAAAGTCTCTGGGGACATGGCAGGGAGTAAGCTGAGCATGGATCAGCAGTGGCCCTCGGTGTAACAAAAGACCTCTACATTCTATTCTGTATGAACAGGAGCTCAGCTAGTCAGTCCAGGGTGATGATTATCCCTTCTCTTCAGTAGCCATGAAGACAATAACTTCATAATGAATCCATGTTTGGCAACTCTGGGACAGGAAATATATCAATAGACTGGACCACTGAGATAATCCATAGCTGGAAAACTTTTTGCTGTGAGAAGCTGAGGAACAGGGGCATGTTCAGCCTAGAAATGGGACAGCTTTGGTGTCTCCTAAGAGCAGCTCACAAAACATATGTAAAGGTTATAAAGAACAGGTTATAGAACTCTTCACAGCTACATGGGATAGAAGAACAAGAGAGAATGCCTGAGAGTTAAGGGTTATCACTAGAAATTTTTCCTTATGAGGATAGCTGAGCAGTGGTTGCCCAGAGAGGATAAGAAGACTCCATATTGGATTCAAGAATTTCATGATTCATTGACTGGAAAAAAAGATCCATGTGACCTATTCTGACCTCATGGATTATCATACTGTATCTAGAAGTTTTCATCAGAGACCTCCTGATGACTTTCTCAACATGAATTATCCTATGATCTGATGATCCTTTTCTCCCTTGTATCTGTATCAACACAAACTGTATCTGACTAAATGTATTGTGTTTTACTAGATGATTGCAAACCACACACGAAATAATAATTTTAAAACTGCATTTAAAGTAGAAGTAATATCAGGGTTTTTTTCTATACTATTCAGAAATCTCAACAGTTTAAAAAGTATAAGAAAGATTATTTTGTGTGTGTTTTTTTTTTTTTAAAGTGATTTAATTATATATGTATACATGCATACATATATATAATAGGGTAAAGATGTTTCTTGAACATCAGTGTTGAGAATATATGTGGGCTACACTTTAAACACAAGCTAGTACAATTAAGGCCACTGGTGTATTATTTTAATAGTGGGTAGCTATATATTTCCTTCCCAGATTTAGATATTGTTTTCTTGTCTTCAGTCTGCTAATATGAATATGAGTTTTTCATTACACTATGAAATGTATCAATACTGACTCTCAGAAAATATATTCTGAATTCATACACCTCATGTAAAGATAACTCATAATTCTAAGTCTTTAGAAATAAAAGTGCTCTGGCACTGCTGTCTTTAAATTGACAGTCAAATGGGGTTCCTAGTCTCCTGAGATCTAATTAGGCTTGCAGTGTTTTTTGTGTCATTCCTAAAGGGATGAAAACTATGCAGCATCTTCTGTTTATGCTACTGGTGTTGCTGCTCTTCTGTTTCAGAAAAAGGTTTTGGCATAAGCAGAATTACTGTTACTTCTATTAAATAAGTTGTCATTACGTTTACATAGTCTATATGAGGTGATACAACAATGTCTTTTTAATGCACAATATACTGATGTTTTGTTCCATTTGCATATATTATAAAGAGACCAGAGAAAAGTACATAGAAGGAAAACACATAAGTTTTTGAAATGTATCTTAAGGTTTGAAAAAATAAAACAAAATCTATCACTAAAATATTAGGTTGAAAATTGGAAAGAAATGTTTAAGAGTAAGATTTTTTTTTTCTTTTTCTTTCCTTTTTTTTTTTTAATGCATATATTGTATATAGCTATCAGTTGTATTGCTTGGATTAATCCAAAACCTTAAATATGAGAAAGTTACAAAATAGCACTTGCTTTGCAAGTCATAGGCACATTATGCTGCAATTTGTGCTGTACAGCAAAATAAATAAATAAATAATCCAAAATTAAGAATCAAAAAGTGACATCATCCACTAAGAATTAAGGGACGGAAGGGAATAACTGCATGTACCATTGCAATGGTAGCACTGAAGAACACCATTTCTACTGAGAAAATAATAATAATAATAATAATTTACTAACTCAAACTGATAAGCTGTCTGCAGCAAGATATCCCTTAATAGAGGAATAACCATCTTAAAAGGACACAAAGGTAGTCTTTTTTATTATTATATTTTATTTTTTTCCCCTCTTTTTGTAGTTACAATTTTACTTACATGCTAAGTCTCAATACTGTATTTTGAATACTACATAGCCACAACACAGGGACAAAGAATGAAAAAGTTATGTAGAGACTTTGTTGTTGTTATTCCATAAGCATCATCTTTAATCATAAAGCCCTGTGTTTGGAAAAGGAAAGTAAGTAACATTGTCCCTACTTTTTGTTGTTTTATTTTTTTCAAAGGACTGCAGTACTGACTATATATGACATATCTTTGTACACAACCGACTTTTACATATCTCTTATTTTCTATGGAAGCCTTGTCTAGAATGGTCTAACATAATATTGTTATATGGATTTAACATAAAATAAATAAATAAATAAATAAAAATAAAATAAAATAAAAACTCTCGATCTAATAGGTCTTTAAAAAAAAAAAAAAAAGATCAAGAGTTTGTTTGTTTGTTTGTTTGTTTGTTTTTAAATTAGTGAAGTGCAATATTTTTGAAGGTTACTGAAATAACTTCAATGGTGCCTTGCTTACATCAGATAGTTTGGTTTAACAAGTTCTTGTTTCCAAGATCCTCTTCCTACATCTTCAAATCAAAGTACAATCTTTAGAGAAGACGGATAAGAAGAACAATGAGCAATTCAGAATTAAGATTATTTTGTACCACTTTGATTAATCACAGGCTGTAACCATTACAGATTTTGTTAATGTCATTTTGACTCTAAACAGAAGGCTCTTTGAATTCCATTGGGGATTCTGTTGCCTTGGAATTCGCAGACACATTAATAAAAATACTATAAAATGAGCAACAACAGAAGTCAAGATTGACTTGGAGGGAATACTTAAAAAGCAGAAACTCAGCAGACCAGAAACCTGCCGCAACATTTTTCTCTAAGAGATGCACAATGCCACACATTTTGAAAACTTTCTGTGAAACTCCTCAAACTCAGCCACACAGTGAATATATGGTATATGACTGTTGCTATGAATCTTAAAAATTTTAGAACAATACTCCAATTTATTTATTTTCCTTCTTTTACTCTGAAAAGGAGGACTCAATACAGGAAATTAAACAAAGAAAAAAAAAAAAATCACTGAAATATTTTCCCTGAAGCAAACACCAGTCTTTTAATGATAAAATGAATGAGAAAAGCAGAAAGATGGATTCTGAACAATATAAATAGAACTGACCATGAGACAGGAAACATTTCATTTTATAAGGTCTTTTTTTTCTATTTCCCCCCAGCAAAATAAAACATTTAAAAGGTTTGTTGTTTTTCTTCTTTTTCTTCTCTTAAATGTCCTTCAGTTGATTGAACAACATAAACACACATTAATTTTAAGTTCACTTGCACGGACTACGTATGTTAAAGATATTATCGTCTACTTATTACCTGATCTAATCACAAATTTTGAGATTATCAATACCACTTTTTTTAATTCTGATGTAACATTCTCTGCAAGAATGTTACTTTCTTCTCTCAGGATCTTTCAGATCTTTTAAAACCGTGAAAAACTAAAGGTCTATAGTAAACCTTATTTGGTTTTGAAGAGCCTTTCTAAGTACTTTGTTCTTATTTATAACCTATATTAGCTTAAAAAACATTTAAAACCACATTAAGACAGTATTACAAGTTAATTAAGTAATTACAAGTTAACTTTTTAAAATAACAGGGAAAAAATAAAATAAAAATGGCTTCTAAGAGATTTTCTTTCCTATTTGGATAGTTCAAAAGCTGTGAATATCTTAAGGATATATTTAAGATATTTTTTTGATATTTTTATATTTGATATATTTTTATATTTGATATTTTTATTTTTTATATTTGATATCAACTTATGATATTTTATTGAATACCAATACCCAACATTTAGACTAGCAGGTCAATCAGGTAATTTGGAATTTGGCTTTACTGCCTTAGAAAGTGCTATTTTCAATTTATTTGTCATAAATTTCAGTCAAAATT
>NW_023308725.1:0-5811 GCF_011077185.1 Oxyura jamaicensis
GAACGGCTGTGTGGTGTTTAGCTGCCAGTCGGGTTAAACCACAACAGGCCCTCTGACTACTACCCGCTACTGGTCTTTCAGGCTGGTAATGACAAGGTAGCAATGAGAAGTCCAAGAGCAATCAAAAGGGACTTCAGGGCTTCGGGGGAACTACTTAAAGGATCAGGGGCACAGGTTGTGTTTGCCTCTGTCCTTCCGATGGGGGATCGATGCCGACAGGCAGGCTGATCACATTAACACATGGCTTCGGGACTGGTGCAAGCGGCAGAACTTTTGGTTTTTTGATCACGGGAAGGTCTATGCTACACTAGGCCTGCTGGCACCAGATGGGATGCGCCTCTCTCAGAGAGGGGTAAGGATTTTTGCTCAGGAGTTGGCAGGGCTGATAGAGAGGGCTTTAAACAAGAGTCAAAGGGGGAAGGGGATAAAACCAGGCACGCCGGTGAAGACCTAAGGGATGGTACACTAGAATCAGAGGGACCGTGTACTAGTGAGGTCCTTTGGTCGGCTCCACAAGGTGCTGCATGTAGGGAGGTGCATTTGAAGTGCTTCTATACAAACGCACGCAGTATGAGGAATAAAATGGATGAGCCAGAAGTCTTGGCCCAGTCCCAGAGCTACGACATCATCGGCATAAGCAAAACCTGGTGGGATGAGTCCTGTGGCTGGTGTGCTGCAATAGATGGTTACAGGCTCTTCAGGAGGGACAGGCAGGGTAGGCGAGTTGGGGGGACTGACAATGTGTGTGAAGCAGGGGCTGGACTGTGTGGAACTTCAGGTTGGCGATGGCAAAGTTGAGAGCCTCTGGGTAAGGATCAAGGGACAAACAAATAAAGGGGATGTTGTTGGAGGTGCTTGGTTTCCCATGCGGTGGCTGTGTCACCCACTTGCCTTGCTGTCCTTTAGTTAGAACCTTATTGCTATAGAGGGAAGAGAAAGGCTTTAGTAGACAGGTGTGGGCTTTTTGCTGAGTTTTTATTTCTGTACCAAAAGAAGGTGGCTGAAGTAGCTAGTACTTCTCAGGTTTCCTCCATTATTCAATTTCTAGTATCATAAGGTAGGTAAGGAATTTCAATACTTATTTTAGAAGGAATTTAGAAGCAGCACAAAAAATTCAGTGGAAACTTAAGCACTTTCAAAGCAGTTGACAATAAACACATCTAGGTAAGACTCATTCTCTCCCCCAATAACTGAGACAAATAATCAGAATGAGAACAGTGTGTTCCTGTTTTGAACACCTTCCTTTAATGTAAACGCTCAGAAATCAACCAAGTTATGCATGTACTTTTACTAGCTGAGTATGCATTTAAGAAAGCACAGCATTTTGATGCTGAAAGCATTCCTAAATTCACAAGAAACTGAAGCAATAGGAAGCAAAGTATTGACAGAAATACCTCTTGTGGAAGATCTGAGTGACACACATCAGATGTAGCAAGCAACAAAACTGGAGAAAATGCTGGAATGTTCTGTAGTAGAGTTAGAATAGTAAGTTTCAAGGCAGGTCCAACATTGTCCCACCACAAATGGATATCTGGGACATAAATTATGCTTGGTGCCGTCTTCTGAGCATTTTGGATCAGCTAGTGAAAAAGAAAGCTTGGATAAGAAAACTAAAACATGTAGAATAGCCTGTTAAGACATAACAATCCAGTCATGCAATGGGTCTGTCCTTACTTGTGTGGCTCTCAAATGTTTTTACTCAAGGTAAAAATATTTTAAGGTAGTGATGCCAAACAACAAAAAAACATAGCACCCTACCAGCTACTAGGAGGAAAATTAACTCCGTCCTAACTGAAACCAGGACAGCCAACACGATGTCGGTTCTTAGTAAGCACTCCTAGAACAAGAGTCATAAGAAAACAAGTTTACAAATGAGGTGCTGAATAGACACACAGATGTTCCAAGTACTTTTCCTATATACCCTCCCCGCCTCCCAGTAATCTCCATATTCCAGCAAGTAATAAGCTGTTCTGTGATCAGGAAGACTATCAAAGCCCATTCTCTTACAGTCTTGTACCATACCTCCCCCTAAGAACTCCTGCCCTATTGTTTCTGCTATTCACTTGGCTGGGGCAAGTAATGACTCCTCAAGTGCACACCTGGACTGTCTAACCGAATACACAGACAACAACTGGTCTGCTACCTCATATGGGGGAGCACAGCAACTTGCTCTCTCAGCACACACCAATCTGGATCTCATCACTTCTCGTATACACCGGTCTTCAGAAGGTCTCAAGTTTAAGTACCTGAGAGATCTCTACATCTGTCAAGTTTAGCTAAAATATGGCCCTAGTTACTGGAGAATGTAGCAAGAAAGGAGCAGAACAGCTTTTCTAGAAAAAAAACCTGAACCACATGGGCCACTGAACCACATGGGCCGTATCTAAAGCAACATACAACTGGATTGGTTAAATGACAGCGGTACATTAAATACATGTAAGATTTCCAGTTAATTTATCCAGTCATTCCAATTAGTTTCATCTTCTTCCCTTATGTTTCCTATTCTTTACTAAACCAAGTTTCCAAATTAATAGCCTGCCAATCTTGCTTTCCTACTAGGAAATACATATGCGAGAAGCATTTGCTTTTTTTCCCACTACAATAAGGCTGCACCTTTACTGGCTTAAAGCAAAGATGCTGGAGAGTTAAACTTGCTCAAAAGGACAGAATATTTTCTGGATAGCACAGCAAGAGAAATTGAGAAAAATAACTGACCCAACTGTGACAACATAATTTAACTTTCCAACTGTGGGTTTATGTGACTTCCACATTAAAATAGCAAAAGATAACACAACTTAGTGGCTTAATGGCAACAAATAAAGACACCATTTGATTTTTTTCAAGGTGTTTTAACAAGCCATTTCTCAGTTTTCTTCCTGCTGCAGAATTCACTACTGGTTTAACAGTCCTGGAAAACAGAAGGGCAAAAGGTGGCAACACAAATTCAGAAAGTTGGTTATTTTTAGCTAAAAACTCTGCATGCAGAAATATCTTCTGCATGGTTTGTAAAATATTCACTACTAAATTTTCAAAAAGTGGCTTAAAAACGGGTGACAGTGCTTGTCCAGGTGAAGCCACAATCCTGTTTGATGCTGGAACGACCTTCTTCAGAGCCATAAAAAAATCCTTTGCTTTTATTTTCATACAATTAACATCTAGTCACAATCTCTCCCTACTTGCATAGATCTGAGGATAGTGTTGATGCAGAGAGCACAGCACAGCTTCAGTACATAAGGATTTTATATCTGCACCACAGCATCCTCATAAACAAAAATCAAATATTACATCAGTCAAGGCCCAGGTTTACAATATGCACCATTTAAATAATTTGTAATGCCAAAACCAAACAGGTTAACAGGGACTTGAAAGTGCTACTGCTCTGCAGGGAAGTTTGGTTATGTTGCTCACTGTCAGCTATCCTGTGCTTATGAAGCCGAAGCAGACTCCTCATCCAAACTATACTCTTGAGGAAGATGCCCCAAAACCATTCAATGTTCTCAGACAACAACAACAACGACAACAAAAAGTAAATAGATGAAAATAACGCTGATTGCTACGAAGGCATGCCAGCTGACTCATTGACTAGTTGTGCAGCAAGGCATAAGATCTTGGGCACTGCCTGGCACAAGCTAAGATTCTTTAGAGCTTAGTCACAAGCATTCATCCATTTTGCTTTCAGTCTTACCTATGCATTTCTCAGCTAGCTCATCAAGCAACATGGCCGGTGCCTTAGGGATCCGGTCACGACTATGAAGCTTGGAAATTTCTTTTCTAGCCTAGAAACCAAATCATTGCATTTTAGCTTGTCCTAAGTTTTCCTTAAAAACACCCACAAAAACAAACAAACCAAAAATCAAACAACAACAGCAACAAAACACCCTCCCTCAAAACCCCTCATATATTAGCACACTTTTCTTATTTGCTAAACTTTCAAGTATTGTACAGTTATGTAATATACACTCTGCATTCTCAACCAGGAAATCCAGTCTTTCTTAATTTCTTACACTGAACTTTTTCTAGGAACCTGCAATGAAAGAAAAGGCATTTATAGCTCCAATAATACGTTTCTAAAATATGAGACCTAGTGACCCAGAGGAAAACATAGTAATGAAAAAAATATCCAGAAACAGTTTTTTTTTTTCTCCAAAAAACTAAAACTGAGCAAACTTTCATTGTGACAGTCTCATTAGTTCATCAGATTTGCTTGTCAGTCAGTAAATTCACAGAAAGCACTTCTGGCACTATGTTTCAAGCTGCTACAATTACTATAAAGAAGAAAATAATTATGACTCAAAATACTACCGCTGATCTGGGGAACAACCACATGCAGATACGTCCCCTATGCATTCATAAATGAAGTATGGAGACCAAGAACACAACTTCAAGGTAAAAGCACTTAAGTGGATTTAATAATCAATTAAATGGGAACAACTTTGGGAATCAAAGCTTTGATTATAGAACTACTTGGTGGTATCATCTTGACCTATATATGGTCAGTACCTGATTTGCCCTCCACGATATGACACAGTGTCTCCACATATCACTCTTTTGTTCACATTGTATTTTTTTTTTCTATAAAGTTGGACTTTGCCACATTAGCATTAAGTTCTCACCTCTTTATTTTGCAAGTTGAAGAGGAGCTCTCTGTCAAAGCGTCCTGGTCTCCGTAAGGCAGGATTTATGGAATCCGGTCTGTTAGTGGCTCTGATTACCACATTCCCCCCCCTGTTGTCTATGCCATCCATAAGCATCAGAAGTGTTGAGACAATGGAAGTAATAGAAAAACATAATCTTACTTAGTGGTTCAGTAAATTTTGTTACATTCCACATCACTTTCTTCCATGAGTAGTCAAAAAGGACAAGCTTTTTAAGGACAAGACTCATTTTAAGACATAAAAAAATAGGTAAGTTAACACAGACCACGTGCTGCTATCAAGTTTAGAGTATTGTTTTCAACTATTGTTTAAAACCACCTGAAATTTAGTGGCATTGAGTTACAAGTTTGTCAGGATAAATTAATGTGTTCACAGTAAATTAAACAGGTCATCATCTTTTATTATTATTATTATTATTATTATTTTATTTCCCAAAATCAAGCAGATATTAGGTAGGTGCAAAAATGTACTACCTATGAATTTGGTTTTGTTTGCTGGACCGCACAGGAGTGAGGCCATCTGTCTCGTCAAAGAAAATAACTGAAAATCGCAGCTGATAGGTCTAGAATGAAAACACAGAGTAAAACAGCAGTGTTTGAAGAAAAAATGCACAAAAACATGATGGCTGGAATGTCACCTAAACTTGATTTTCATTTTAGCATCTGGGACCTCTACTTACAGAGCTCATGGAGAATCTGGCATGACTAACAGAAGATGGCAGTCTGTGTCAACCCACTGTTACTGGGCAACAGGAAAAAAAATCATAGTAATACTTTTTACAGATTTTTGGCTACCATAAAAAAAAAAAAAAAAAAAAAAAAAACAAAACCTCAGAACTTAATTCAATTACAGGTTCAGAAAGCAAGGATCCCTTATGAAATTAAATAACCATGCTTCCAGCTAGCATCTGTTTCCCTCTCATCCAAAGCCATCATCTCTTGCCTCCTGCAGACTTTTCAGTGGCTGGTTTAGTGGATGGTAATTTCTTGCTTTGCAAGGTTTTCTCATTTGTTACTTCCTCACACAACTCAGTTTCAAGCCCTTGATCCAAAGTATGGTGGCACTGAAAAAGGAAACACTGTAATTTCCATTTCAGTGGAGAAAAAACTATAGAATCATAGAATCATAGAATATCCTGAGTTGGAAGGGACCCTTA
>NW_023308726.1:2500-8166 GCF_011077185.1 Oxyura jamaicensis
CTTGCAGCAAAGTAGAAGCACACAGAATTGAGTCTGATGGAAGCGATGATTCCCTCAGGTTCAGAGCAACATGTTTGTTCTTGACCACTACATCTTTGAAATATAGAACAATTATATAAGGAATATATGTTTGCTCAAATTATCTAATTGTTAATCCATTCCTAGTAAGTACACTAGCAGATTAGACATAATTCAGTAAGAGAATTTTCTTTCAGTAACATATTTTTTCCTTTATAATTACAAAGAAACTGCTCGCTAATTGCAATTTATAAATTTATCCCAGGCAGCTCTGACAACCATGAGCAATAGGTTAGGTTCCTCTCATAATAATTCTTCTTTGAACAACTAGTTAAGTGCCTAACTTTGAAGTAACCACTATAGGTTAGATTTGTAGTTTGTCAGAACGTATTTTTGAATTGTATTTGCAAGATGCTTTTATGTAAATAAAAGGAAATAATCACCCTCAGAATGAAAACATGATAGGATTACTCAGAAGGCCATCTTTAAGTAAAAAAAAGTCTGCTTCCAGAGGGCATGTCACTAGAGGTGTTCTCCAAGGCTGAGTTCTAGGGCTGGTTCTGTTCAACATTTTTATCTGTGATCTGGATGCAGGAGCATCGTTAGCAAGTTTTTGCTAAGTTTTACTGTTGATACTAAACTGGGAAGTTCTGTTGACTCTCCAGAGGGATGAGAGCAATCTAGATAGATTGAAGCACTAGGAAATCATCAAGGGCATGAAATTCAAGAAAGGTAAATGCCAGGTTCTACACCTGGGATGAAGTAATGCTGGAACCAGGTACAGATTGGGAGATGAGTGGCTGGAGAGCAGCTCAGCAGAAAGGGATCTGGGGGTGCTGGTTGACAGGATGCTCAACATGAGCCAGCAGTGTGCCTGTCAGCCAAGAAGGCAAAGCACCTTTTGGGGTACATTAAACACAGAATAGCCAGCCTGTCAAAACAGGTGTCTCTCCTAATATGTTTAGCATTGGTGCAGCCTCACCTTGAGCATTCTGTGCAGTTCTGGGCTCCACAATATGAAAATAGATGTTACAATACTTGAATACATACAGAGGAGGTCAACAAAATTGGTAAGAAGGCTGGAAGGCTTGTCCTATAAGGAAAGGTTGAGGACACTTGGTTTATCTAGTCAGGAGAAAAGAAGGCTAAGAGGTAACCTCATTACTCTACAACTTCCTGAGGAAGCAAAATGGGTATCTGTCTCTTCTCCCTTGTAACCAATGATAGGATGTGAGGGAACGGCACAAAGCTACACCAGTTCAGGTTCAGACTAGATGTTAGGAAACATTACTCTACTATGGGCTTGTGGTCAAAAACTGGAACTAGCTTCTTAGGTGGTTGATGCCACATGCCACTGTTCAAGAGGCATTTAGATAACACTCTCAATAACATGCTTTAACATTTATTTAGTCCTGAAGTGGTCAGGCATTTGGATTTGATCATGTTTGTAGGTCTCTTCCAGCTGAACGCTGCTCTGCTCTGCTCTGCTCTGCTCTCCTCTCCTCTCTGAGAGAAAGTCATACCTTTGGATTGGTTGAATGGCTTTTCAGAGGTGATTGCATCTCTCACTGATAATGGACAATTAGAGGCTTGATCAGCTGTGGAAGTCAACACCACATGTAATTTCATATTTGGTTTGGGAAAACTAGTCTGAATGGGAGGAGTGTGAAGAAGGGGCTATCAACTCACTGATTTCAAGAGGTCATGAGGATGGAAATCTTTTCTCTTTTACAACATATTCAAGGGAGAAACAAACAGTGTCTTCAGAGGTCTTGCTGGCCAAAGGTACTTCTGAAACAGGATAAACTTAATGGATGCCTGGTAGCTCTGGGAGGGATATTGCTAGCGAGGACACTTACACAAGGGAGCCACAGAGCAGAAATACTGAGCTAGCTGGGAAAACCTGTGTTATGGTTTAACCTTGCTGGCAGGTAGGCACCAGACAGCCATTTGCTCACACTCCTCTCTCCCTCTCTGGGATGGGGGACAGAATTTATTAGGACACAAAATAAAGGAAAATAATAATAATAGTACTACTACTAATAATGTGTACAAAACAAGTGGTGCACAATGCAATTGCTCACCACCCACTGACCAATGCCCAGCCTCTCCCCAAGCAGCCGCCCCCCCCATCCCAGCCAGTCACCCCTATATATTGTTTAGCATGACGTCAGATGGTATGGAATACCCCTTTGGCCAGTTTGGGTCAGCTGTCCTGGCTCTATCCCCTCCCAGATCCTGCTGCACCCCCAGCCTGCCTGCTGGCAGGACACAGAGAGAAGCTGAAAAGTCCTTGACTTAGTGTAAGCACTGCTCTGCAACAATTACAACGTCAACTTCTCATCCTAAATCCCAAACACAGCATCATACGAGCTACTAGGAGGAAAATTAACTCTATCCTAGCCAAAACCAGGACAACCTGTCCTAGAGTACACTAATATCGGATTGCACATGTGCTCTGTTTCCTGTGTACAGTCATGATGCCTGTGTTACTGGCTGGCAGTAAAACCAGCATTACTGAACTGCAATTAGTAGCACACCTCTGCTTGCAACTTGCTGTCCCAGAGCCTATTCTTCAGCTTAAAGACAACTGGCATGGTTGAACAATGTGCACAACATAAACTCCTTTACTTTCCAAAACATGTCAGATCCATCCAATTTATGTATTGAGTGTGACCCTTGTCCCAAACTAACTACTGCACTGTGCTGAAAGTTGTCTGACAGAGGTTGCTTGGTCTTGGTGAAAAGGTCACCAGCAGCAAATGTAGCATTGTTAACAATACTGATTGTTGAGTTCCAGGTCTTAGCAGTGTTCCTTGGGAATGTGTAACATCCTAGTACAAAACAGGCAAACATCATGGGTTAATAAGGGTTGACAATTAAGACTGCAACTCTGTCTCTTCAAAAGCATCTGTACAAATTCAGAGCACAATGTTCTGGAAGACTGAAAGAAAAGGAGTTTGCTTATTTTTTCATCACCTCTTCCTGAAGAGCATAATGGACAATGCTCCACTGTAAATTACAGGGTCAAACTGTCATTAAGACAGTACACCTTTATCTCAAGCTAAAGAAGTGGTCTTAATTTCACTGTACTTTTTATTCTCCATCTGTGAATGGTGACAGTAGTCCTTCACCTCAGACGTTTGTTCTAAGTGTATGTATGTAAAAGCCCATCTCATAATTCAAGGCTTGAACAGAAATACTGTGAGATACCAGCACATTAGGTAAACATGGATGCATATAAATGTCTCTCATTGAAGAGCCTCTGTTAATTTGGATAGAATTCTTTATGTCTAGGAAGAATTATAGGAATTAAGTCTTCTGTTTGTTTCTTTTAAACAATGCCATTTATCATCTCCATGGCCTGCTGCTTTGGTTAAAATTAAGATATTAACATATTTCTTGTGAAAGAGGCATTGGGATTTTCCTCCATTTTATGTGTATTTTAAAATGTCTCCCTGTATTCCTAGGTTGCAAGGAGTTCTGATCTAAATACATTAGATAAAATATTGTTTGGTTTTCACTGTGTTTTAACCATAAAAATAGGCTCTACAGAGGCAGGAGACATGACACTAAAAATATTGATGATACTGATCCTCTGATTATTCTAAAACATTTTCCTGTGTTTAAATTTCTGGTCTCTTTGCACTGAAATTCACAACATATGTAAAACTCCTGGAACTCAAGAGACAGTTAGTGTCATTGATTTGATGATGTGTGAGACTCAAAACCTGACAATTTTCTAGGATAGCAAGATGGATAATTTGGTCTTTTTGTTCTCAGTTTCCTTGTTCTTATAAACACAAAAGTGATTTATTTAAATGGTATTGTTATAAAATACACTGCAAGCTCTTTCAAAGTGTAATGTTTTGGAGGATCCATGTTGGACAATTGCTTTTGTCAGAAATACCTCTTTAATTCAGAGTTTAAAGAATCAAGAGCCATAAAGATGAAGTGTCCAAACCAGACCTGTAACTGGTGGGAGAGTTACAGGTTAGCATACCTTCATGGAATTCAAACATGCTAATTGGGGCAGAAAAATATGCTCACTTACCAATTCACCTGGAAAACCAAAGAGATAGGTCTACCATTTTCTAAATTTACAATTAGTTCAGTGAAAATGCTATAACAAGTCATTGGTGGTACTTAATAAGCAGGACCTCTAAAAGAGTTAAAAATCTATAATTCTAGACATACATTTTTATACTGGAATTATTTTCTTAATCCTGTCTCTAGAAAGCGTTGCAAGATTTTATTTTTATTTTAATTTTATTTATTTATTTTGTCTTCAGTTATCTCTAAATGTGGTTTAAATGACTGCAAAGATATGTGTATAGATAATTCCAGATTATTTCATCTGTTTTGAAATCCAGGAGAAACATTTTTATGTTAGAACATATGAGTCTCAGACACACCTTTCTGGTTCTTTCAGTGTACCAGAAAACAAGCATTTTAAGGGAAAGAAATGTAAAATACACTCCTTTTTATTTTCATAGCAATCATAATATGAGTTTTTTTTTTTTAATTATAGTTAAAATATATATTTATATACACACTAAGAAACTAGACTCTGTAGATTTGCTAAAAATATTGGACAAATTTTCAAGAAACAAAATGTATTTACTTCTAAATTCCTTACATGGTTTTTGTCTTTTGATGAAATATTTCCATCTGTCTTTTCCTTCTTTTCTCAGGAAAAACAACTTTCTCTCATTTAAACATTTTTTCTCTTCAAGAAACTGGTGGTGCAGAGAAGCATATGAAGAAAGAGAGAGAATGCAGAAGAAGAAAAATATGAAAACCTGAAGGTGAATAATAACTCAGAGTAATGAAAGTAACTGAGGAAGTGCTAACTACCCAGCTCCAAAACGTAGTATGAACAAATGTATTCTACTTTGCTACAGTTCACACTAACCAGAACATGGAGACAGCAAAAGAGACACTAAAAGACTTCTACTCATAGTCTTGGCCACAGGAAAGCTCTCCATGCTCAGTTTGCTGGATCTCAAATGTCTGTCTACAGTGAGCCTTGAGATTTTCATGTGACCCAGAAGGAGAAACCACTCCAGCTGCTTCTTTCTGATTCCTTGGAGTGTGAATCATGCTCCCTGCCTGCTCAGACCTCAAAAGCAGAAATCCTGAGTCCACTCAGTTTTTCTTTTGGTGTAGTGAAACTCCTCCTCTGCTCTGCTCTGCTCTCCTCTGCTCTGCTCTGCTCTCCTCACTTCATCTCCTTCTCCTCTTTTCATCTCCTCCTCTGGGAACCCTAATATGGCTTTTTTTCCCCCCATACTTGACTGTTTTGACCAACATCAAGTATGTCTAAATGTTTGCCTGCTTAATTTTCTAACTTAGCTTTCATTTTGAATATATGCTGTGTTTTGGATCAGTTTAAATGTTGTTCAGAAATATAATAAATGCCTGATGAGTCTGTCTAGAATCATGTCACATGAAGCAAAAATACTTATCTTAGTAAAAGAATTATTTTAGGAATGGAGAAATGAATTTAGGATTAGGACCAAACTTGTTTCAAATAAAATGTGTACTCTTGTATTTCTAGTTTTCTTTGTTTATATATATAGTTCATTGTTCTTTCTTTCTTTCTTTCTTTCTTTCTTTCTTTCTTTCTTTCTTTCTTTCTTTCTTTC
>NW_023308727.1:0-1721 GCF_011077185.1 Oxyura jamaicensis
TTTAACCAAGCCCTTCCCCAAACCTTCATCACCCCCTTGGTCGGTCCTCAGGTTGCTTAGAGGTAGTGTGGGAAGGGTGAGAGAGGTGTTGGTGGAGCTGCAGATGTTGTCATAAGACCTATCCCAAAGACCTTGGAAAGGACAGATTGATAAAAGGGACTTGGAAAAGGCAGATATTAAACCCATTTTCTACTAGAAGGGCAAGCAGAAGGATGATTAAGCCTAACCAGCTTAATCCCAGCCTTAACCCTAGCCCTCAACCAGGAACTAAACTATAAGCCTCAAAGCTTGCCCATATTCTAAACCTTGAGCAGGCACCTTGAGCAGCACACTAATCCCTCCCTTGATGCCTTGCCATTCCCATAACCTTGGAGGGTGACCTCTCATCCCTAATCTTTATCCTGAACACCAAATCCCCAAAACTCCCCAACGTGCACACAGCACATCTCAGGTTTAACCTGACCAGAACAAAAGGTGCCTCGCCATCATCTTCAGTGCCTTGTGTATGCTTCTGGCCATTACAGTCCTTATCTGTGCCACATTCCTGCTGCTGGTCCGTCAGCTTGAGAGACAGAAGTGACCTCCCAGCCTCCTTCACAGCCATGTGCCTCCTGCAGGTCCAGCAGATCCTGAGGCACACCTGACCTCATCACAGCATTCCCAGGCAGCTCCTCCTTGTGGCCTTTGATCTGATCAGATACCTGTCACGTCACATGCCTCTCCCAATGCCATGTGGCTGCTGCAGGACCTCACAGTCCCTGCCCTGTCCCAAGGGGACAAGCACATGAAGTTAGGGTATGTTGAAGATAAGATGTGCTGTGTGCATGCTGGAGGGCTTTGAGCATTAGGTATTCATTTTAACATTTAGGAATTAGAGGTCACTTTCCAGGGTTAAGGGAATGGCAAGGGCTTTGAGGGAGGGATTGGTGTTCTGCTCAAGATGCCTGCTCAACGTATAGGGAAAGAGCAAGCTTTGTAGGTTAGAGTTTAGTTCTTGGTTGAGGTCTAGGGTTAAGGCTTGCATTTTAATTCTTGTTTAGGCTTAATTATTCTGCTCAGCCTTCTAGTAGAAGACGGGTTTGACATCTGCATTTTCTAAGTCCTGAGGAACATCTTTGACCAATTTATCCTTTCCAACGTCTTTGAGATAAGTCTTATGATGATGTCTGCAGCTCCACCAACACCCCTCTCACCCTTCCCACACCACCTCTAAGGATTGACCAGGAGGATGATGAAGCTTTGGGAAAGGGCATGGTTTAAATCTCTGAGAAGAGCTGTTCTGTGCTTCACATGGAGACTGATGATGGTGTCATAGAAAACAGTGACACTCGTGAGGACAGAAGAGCAGGTGGATATGGCCTTGGGCCTGCCAACACAGGATGCACACACATAGAAACTATAGGGCAGGGAAGAGGAAGATTGGATCCAAAACGGAGATTATGAAAGCAAACACCATGAGTATCACTGTGTCACTGCAGGACAGCTCCAACAATGTGTGCCGCACCACACAGAAGACACCTGTGACACTGGGACCACAGAACTATAGCAAGGGGTAGGATAAAAAAATATTGCACATGAGAGAAATTAGTGTGCTGCTCAAGGTGCCTGCTCAAGGTTTAGGATATGGGCAAGCTTTGAGCTCTCATTAGGCCACACACCCCTGTGAGCAAAGCGGGACCGACCAAGGGGGTGATGAAGGTTTGGGGAAGGGCTTGGTTAAA
>NW_023308728.1:0-12876 GCF_011077185.1 Oxyura jamaicensis
GGAGGAAGACTACGAGCCTTCAGCACAAGAGACCCCCAGAAAGACCATCAGAGACTGATACGCATGCATCCAGAGAGGGTTTGGATTCCGGGAACTAATTATAATAACCCTGCCTTTTCGAGGAATAGTGATGAATATGTATTAGTCTAGGAGCATAAAGATCAGCCACCTGATGTAATAGGTGTTCGTCTTAGTGGAACAGAGACTCCCGGTGCACCCAGCGCTGTTTGCTTGCCTCTATTCACTTAATAAATTACAAACTTTAATTAGAATCCTATTTGGGACTCAGTCATTTATCACACAGTGCTCTTTCACCCTCACAGTAATCAAGCGCCCTCTCATATTTGGCCAGAATTATTGGATATTGTTATAGTTAATTAATTTGCAAAAACATACATGTTATTTAGGCTGCCACATGCCTCAAAATATTCACAAAACAAAGCATACAATATCAGTAACAACAATGCTTTTTGTTACAGCAGTATATTACAGATATATTCTATAGAATATTTTCAGTCAACATAAACATAATCTTTTCCTTCATGCATAACATTGTAGTGGAAGAGAAGCTCACCGAAAGTCCAGTCTTTCATTATTATATGAGATCTCAAATTTAATTGGGAAAATTCACCAGAAGGTAATGAAACAGTGGAATAAGTAGGAAATCCTCGCTTCATATGAGTGTTAAATCTAGCATTTAACATTTATTTGTTTCAAGTGACTGTATATACATATGGTAAAGACTTGGCTGCACTACAAAAGAACTTATAGCTATGTTACTGCATATGAAGGAGTAAAAAATATTATAGATACCCAAATGCATGAGTGTGCATGAGTGTGAATGTGTATGTAGATGCATGTGAATCACATCTGAACAAAACAATATGGCTCCCAAGTATTATATTTTAAATGATAAAATTTATAATCTATCAGAACATCCATGAAGATCAAATGAATGTCTTTACATGTTTGGTTGTGCTTGTTTTTTGTTTTTTGCTTTTTTTTTTTTTTTCCAAAAACATGGATATCCAAGTACATAAATGTAGGCTTTTTCTGTTTACATTCAATATGTATTTTGTATTCAGCAGTCATAGAAGAAGGGACTAACGTTTATCCTATTCTGCTCTGTGTTCATAAAGGGTCCAAACCTGAACACCACCAAATGTTAACTGTCATTGATAGCTGCCCCCTTGAAGCTGTTTAGTGACTTACAGGCATGGGACCAAAATAAACAGTAGGACATAGTTGTTTGGCACATGTAAATTGTCACAACCTATCTGAATGAAATATACTTGGAAAATTTGCATCAGCTAGGAATCTGTCCCTATATAATTTCAGTACATTTTTAATAATAGTATACCCTGATTCTTGAAGAATCTGCCATTAAACTCAGCCTTCATCTGTTCTCTGTTTTCAGTTTTCAGACTAAGATAAGTTTGAAAAGCTGTTCAGCAAAGACTAGAGGTTTGGAAATAATGTTTAAGTGAATATGCTTACTAAGGCCCTGATCCTGCAAGACACTAAGCAGCTCACAGAAGGTACCAACATCCTGTCAGAATTACTGGAAGAGCTATCTGGAGAGGAGCCCCTTGAAAAATTGTAACATGTCCCTTTAAATTTGTGACAAGTCAGAGCATTGTACTAGCTCTCATTAGAGAAAGTTTGATTTATTTAAAATTTTATTATAATATTGGGTTATGAGTTTTTATTAGTACCAGTTATTAAGACTGTAAGGTTAATCATCACTAAAATATTTTATGAACTTATTAGATGATGAAAATTAACTAGTGCTATAAATTCAATACATGCAAAATCATATAATTGTTACTCATATTTTTCATACTGCTAGAAAAATACTAATTGATACATACAGTAGGTACAAAAATACATATCTATATAAAAATAGAAAGGTATGAAGTCTTTCTTGTGTATTTATCTTTTTTTTCAAAATATTATTATTACTATAATTTAAAAAATCAATAATTTTATTTATAGAAATAAATTTCTGGAATTAAAGAGACATTTTACAAATGCCACATAGTAAGTGTTATATATATATTTTTCTGAATTTTTAAAGAGCAAAATAATAATTTGGTTTCAAACATCTGTCTAGTAATCATATAAGTTAAATTTATAAGAAATACAGGAAAGATTTGTTTACTGTTAATGCTAAACCAGCCTTTATTTATTTTTCATCTATTAATGGAAAACAAACTTTCCTTCAAGTCTGTGAACTGAATAATAAATGTCAGGTCTAAATCCTGTATGAAAATCAATTCAGTTTAATCCTGGATATTCTTCAATATGCAAATGAATACTGGTGGTTTCCCTGGTCTGCTGTCATATAAGCAGACAATTTACAGACACTGGCACATTATGTGTTATGGGTTCTCCTCCTGCCCTTCCCCCTGCATTCAAAGACTTGGTCTCTGCTGCCTTTCACAGAAAACCACAAACTAAGGAAACATATCAGTAATAGTGCCCTGTAAATTAAGTTGATGTATTTGATGCAGAAAGAAAAAATTAAAAGCTTACAAAACACATTGAAAACAAGAGCCACTCAGGACCTGCACTACATCTACTGTGAATTTAAGAGATCTGGAAGGTGATTATTCTATTCTAAGCAATACACAGCCTTCATCTTCTTTGTTAAGATTATTCAGTCATTCTTTGTTAAAGCCACAGTACTTGTCAAAAACTAAAAATGTATTTCAACAAAATAACAACCATAAAGACAAATAATACCAAAAAAAGGATGTAGTTATGGGCTTGGCTTTATTTTGCATCTTTGAAATTGCAATATTTTTTAAATATACTATTATTAAAAGATAATTTGGACCTATTAATATTAATTTACCATTGATAATATGTTACATAACTAAAATATAAATAATGTAATGTTAGCATTTTATGATTGGCATGTACCATGTTCAATGTGAGAGACTTAAGCACTGTTGTATCTTGAAAACATTGTTAAGTAAACATTTCAGTTTTCCCTTTACTTGAAGGTACAAATCTTTTTTTTCCTCTTTTTTCATAAAAAGTACTTGAATCAAACATGAACTATTGATGAAATTTTAACTGATTCTTTGACTCTACTTCCAATATAGACAGAAATAGGATACAGAGACATAGCATATTTAAGCTATTAGACATGCAGAAATGTTATGTTTTATTGTGTCTGCCTGTCCCCACCTCCCTTTCTATCCCTCCTCACCTCTCCCTTCCTCCTCTCTCTTTCACACATACAGGGATGCACATACACACGCGCTCACTCTCCCCCCTTTATATGCAGAGCTGACAATATTGCGTCTCACCAATATCTGACATTATGGTTTAGAAGAATAGAAATGTACTGGTAAAATGCATAATTTTAGCATTTCTGCTTCTTGACATCTGTGGATTTATTTACAAATCCCTGAGTACTGCTTTTATCCTGTATCTATATTGCTGACATGCTTATATTGTTGTGGGCAAATAAGAATCAAGATATAACTTGCAAATATTCAAATAGCCTGAATTTCCATAATTTAACTATTTTTTTAAAAAGAGACAATTTAAAGAGGTTTATGGAATTATGGATATATGAAGAGTATTTTGACTTTTGTTTTCTTAGTACTTCAACTACTTGGGTCTGTTTATGTAAAATGGTTGTAATAAAATGTACATACAAATGACTACAATATTCCGTACACATTGGAATGATAAAGTTCATAAATCCTTCTCAGTTGTGTTAATTAACACCCATAATCTGACATTGGCAGTATCAAGATATTGCAGAAAAGTGTTAAAATGCTAAAGTTATTCATTTTAGTTTTTCTTTTGGTAGCAACTAAAGAATGGATTTAACTAGTTCAAAGGAAGTAATTCATTCTTAAATAATTTTCAATTTTTAAGAAAGCATTTCAATAGCACATTTTACAATTGCCAAATGGACATTTCTATCTTCTAAACAGAAGGATATAGAATATTTCATCAATGATTTATTTTCTAAATATTTACAGACAATGACTTGATTCTGCAAGTTCTGGCACACAAATAACTATCTTTACCTGAGTAAACCTCTTAATATCAATGGGTTATTCATATGAGTAGTTTCTTATAAGTGAATTTACTTAATCTGGCTCCAAAACTAAAACCTAAATTCAATATGCATTCCATTTACTATTTCACTGTATTTTTCTTTTTTTTTTTCGAGGTTCACAACAATAAAAAACACACTATATATAGTGTATACTATCTATTTTTTTCTTTTTTTATTTTGAAGTCGCAAGATATTCCTCATAAATTCATTATAAGTAAAATGCTACTGTACTTAACATCAACATGTACTCTATATTATTAAAAGAGAATAATATCTTTCAAAAAGATAGTTAATTTGCAGATAGATGCAAAAAAAATCACTTCAAGATTATTTTGTCTGGGATTTTGATTTTTTTTCTGTAAATCAGCCCAGTGTTTTCACTGCCTCAGTAGTAAAGCAATTCAGAGTGGAGGATATTTTTAGACAGCATTCATTTAAGGGGGGAAGGAAGGGCAGTAAAATATGCATGTAGTATTTGTAATTCATATTGTTGCTCTGCTTCTATTTTACTCTAAGCTTACATCATAGCTGAGATATGGAGAGCTGGCATTCTAGGGGTTGGAAGGGACCTCCAGAAATCATCGGTCCAACCCCCCTGCCAAAGCAGGTTCTCTAGAGCAAGTTGCCCAGGTAGGCGTCCAGACAGGCCTTGAATATTTCCAGAGAGGGAGACTACACAGCCTCCCAGGGGAGCCTGTTCCAGTGCTCCATCACCCTCACCGTGAAGAAGTTCTTTCACATATTGGTGCAGAACTTCCTGTGATCCATTTTTTGGCCATTGCCTCTTGTCATATCCCCACAAACCACAGAAAAGAGGTTGGACAAATCCCTCTGTCTCCCACACTTCAGGTATTTGTAAACATTGATAAGATACCCACTCAGTCTTCTTTTCTCAAGGCTGAACAGACCCAGGTCTCTCAGCCTTTCCTCATAGTGAAGATGCTCCAGGCCCCATATCATCTTTGTGGCTCTCCGCTGGACTCTTTTCCAGAAGATCCCTGTTTTTTTTTTGTACTGGGGAGCCCAGAACTGGACACAGTACTCCAGATGAGGCCTGATCGGGGCAGAGTAGAGGGGGAGAATCACCTCCCTTGACATGCTGGCCACGCTCCTTTTAATACACGACAGACTGTTGTGATCACAGAATTCATTTCTGTGAAGTCACTTATCCAGTAAGAAAAAAATATGCATATATATTTTTTAAATTAAATATTAGCCCTTCAGTTGTTTTGAAAAAAGGACAGCAGAGTTAAATGATGCCTCTATGTGGTGATTAATAGCTAGCTTGTTAAAACTTTCAAAGTATTTTGCTAAACATGCTGAAACTTTGTAATCCTAGCTAAATTATATAAAGATTGATTTTGCTTATAATCCTTTAGGCATAAATCGTTAAGTATGGGATTGGGATAGGGTCTGGTCATATCTAGACTCCCTGGATACTGGATGGAAAAAAGGGATTTCATGCTGAACCTCATGACTCAATGTGAGGATCTCCCTGGCACTTATAGTCTGACTCTGTCCTCTATGTAGTAAATAATCAACTGACCTTGCCATTATGACAGGGTCCTGATGGGGCCATAATAATGGGGTTTCTTCCTCTCTTCTATTATCCCCACTAATTATTACCATGCTTCTTTATTTAAAAAATAAAAGTAAACAGCTGTAGGCTAGAAAGGTATATATAGACAGTCTTTTAAATAATGTTATTAATCCTTTTGGTCCAAAACAGAGATCTCAATCTGGTCTTTCAAGGTCCTCATTCAAAAAGACAGAAAAATTAACTTGAGTGTGCAAGCATTAAACATTTAAAATCTCTACTCCTTGGTCATTATACTGTATCCTTTAAATGCATTATCAATTTTAGGTTTTTCTTATAATGTAACAAGTATATTTTGATGTTATGGAAATCTGAGTTTGATTCACCCAGCTTTATAACACTGATTTCACTGGATCTGCTAACCAGAGGGAAGGTTTCAGAATCAGGTCCTAGGTTTCTATTCAAAAGTAGGTTAGAGAGGGTTTAAAGTAGCCCCCTGAACTTGCAATGGCAACACAACTGGGTCCATATTGACAGAAATATAATTCCACACAATAAAAATATTTTATTTGCTTTCAGCAGAATTTTAGGATGTAAGAACAAGGAAGAATTTGACTGTTTGAGCTTTATCTTTCATGATACTATGTTCAGTTCTAAGGAATTTCTACATGGGATATCAACCGTCTATTTAATTTCTAACATCCTGAGGAAATAGATATGAAACTGCTTCAGGGGAGGTTCAGATTGGATATTAGGAAAAGGCTCTTCACTGAGAGTGTGGTCAGGCACTGGAACAGGCTCCCCAGGGAAATGGTCATGGAGCCTGCTGGAGTTCAAGAAGCATTTGGACAACACTCCCAAACATATAGTTTGATTTTTGTGTGGTCCTGGGTGGAGCCATGAGTTGGACTCAATGATTCTTGTGGGTCCCTTCCAACTCGGGATATTCTATAAAAACTAAAAAACACATTACCCCCAAGCAACCCTTATTCCCAGTCTCAACTCCACTCCTTCATTTCCGACTCTTGTACCTCCATCATTCCCCGAGTGGCCCAAGGGGGATGGGGAATGAAGGGCTGTATTCAGTTTGTCACAATTCATCTTGGCTGCTTATTTCTCCTTACACTTTTCCTCTTTTCCTGCCCTGTGCCTATCAAACAATACTCAACACTATTCAGAACCCTCAAGAGGAAGAAAATGACTCTGGATCTGACCCAACTCTGGCAACAGGAGACAGGCACTGAGGCTACTCGAAGTGCCATGACTAGAACTGCAGACCATCCAACCCCCACAACAGGCACAGTGGCTGAACCAGGGAACCAACCTGTGCCAGTATCAGTTGCCTCTATATTCAAGAAATAACTGAGCTTGCCATCATGACTCTTATTAACGTTGCATTTACCATTAGAATTTTGTTGAATCACAGTCTCATTCACAATTAAGCCCTACTAATTCACTATTTTCATCAAAAAATATATTACTGCTTCTCTCTTGCAAGTGAAGGGCATAATTCCTTTTGTGACACTCAAAAAGTCTGCTTTCTTGGAAGTGGCTGAACATCTGCTGCCTATATGAAATAGCAAATGAATCCCTTGTTTTGCTTTGCTTGCACGCACAGCTTTTACTTTACCTAGTAAACTGTCTTTATCTCAATCCAGGAGTTCTTGCACTTCTACCATTCCAATTCTCTCCCCAGTCCTATAGTGGTGGGTGTGAGCGAGTGGCTCTGTGGTGCTTAGCTGCTTAGCAGGGTTAAACCACAACATGTACTATAGCATTAAGGCAAATATTAGCATAGTTTGCAACAGCAAGATGATAGTTTACTCAAATAAGTGGATTTAAAGGATGGACCATTTGGTGGATAAGGAATTGGCTTGAAGGCCGCACCCAGAGAGTTGTGGTCAATGACTCTATGTTCAAGTGGAGGCTGGTGACATGCGGTGTCCCTCGGGGGTCTGTCCTAGGACCGGTACTGTTTAACATCTTTACCAGTGATATAGACAGTTGGATCTAGTTTGCAGATTACACCAATCTGAGTGGTGTAACTGATACAGTAGAAGGAAGGGATGCTATCCAGAGGGACCTGGACAAGCTTGAGAAGCAGGCCCATGTAAACCTAATGAGGTTCAACAAGACTAAGTGCAAGGTGCTGCAGCTGGGCCAGGACAATCCTGGACATGAGAACAGATTGGAAGAAGAACACATTGAGAGAAGCCCTGCAGAGAAGGACTTGGGGATTCTGGTGGATGAACAGCTCAATATGAGCCAGCAGTGCACGCTTGCAGCCCAGAAGGCAAACTGCATCCTGGGCTGCATCAAAAGAGGCATGGCCAGCAGGTCGAGGGAAGTGACTGTCCCCCTCAACTCTGCCCTTGTGAGGCCCCACCTGGAGTACTGAGTCCAGGCCTGGAGCCCCCAGCACGACAAGGATGTGGACCTGTTACAAGGGGTCCAGAGGAGGGCCACAAAAATGATCAGAGGGCTGAAACACTTCTCTCATGAAGAAAGGCTGAAGGAGCTGGGGTTGTTTAGCCTAGAAAAAAGAAGGCTCTGGGGAGACCTTATTGTGGCCTTTCGATAAAGGGGGCTTATAAAAAAGATGGATAACAACTTTTTACTCAGGCAGATAATGATAGGACAAGGGGGAATGGTTAAAACTCTAATTTAAAAGTGAAGGAGGTGAGATTTAGTTTTAGATTAGATTTTAGGGGGAAATTCTTCACTCGTAGGGTTCTGAGGCACAGGAAAAGTTTCCCCGAAGAAGTAGTGAATGTCCCATCCCTGGAGGTGTTCAATACCAGGTTGGATGAGGCCCTGGGCAACCTGATCTAGTGGGTGCCAAAGCAGGCGGATATGACCCGAAGAAAGCTGTAGCCTGTGACGATCCCACTCTGGAACAGGCTCCTGGCAGGAACTGCAGCTCATGGATAGGATCTGATGCAGGAACAGATTTTCTGGCATGAACTGTGGGCTGTGGGAGTCCCACACTGGAGCAGTCTGTTCCTGAAGAACTGTACTTCATGGGAGGGACCCTGGTTTCTCATACCACCCTGCCAGCAAGGAGGCTCGGGGTGCACAAGAACGTGGGGAGGGGACACAGCCAGGACAGCTGACCCAAACTGACCAAAGGGATGTTCCATACTATATGATGCCAAGCTGAACAATAAAACTGAGGAGTTGGCCGGGGAAACATCTGTTGCTCAGGGACTGGCTGGGCATCGGTTGGTGGTGAGCAATTGCTTTGTGCATCGCTTGCTTTATTTATTCTTTTTGTTGTTATTTCCTTGCCTTGCCTTGCCTTACTTAAAGCTAAAACAGCCAATCAAAAGTAGCCAGAGAGATAGTTTCACAACTTTGCTGTACATAAATAACAGTGATTCAAGTCAGAGGTGTTCTTGCTTTACAAAAGATCACCAAGCACCTGACTCTGCAGCTATATAATTAATTATTTGATTAAAAGACCTTTGTGTGGATTCTGACTCTGTGTGTTTATTGGTGAGGTGCACCAGGTATGAACCTACAGATAACAGCTGTGTGGTGTTTAGCTGTCAGATGGGTTAAACCACAACAACTCCTCACTGGCATGATGGTATGAGAAGCTGAAAAGTTCTTGACTCTGTGTAAGCACTGCTCATCAAGAACTAAAACATAGGTGTGTTATCAACACTGTTTTCATCCTAAATCCAAAACACAGCACCATACCAGCCACTAGGAAGAAAACTAACTCGATCTCAGCCAAAACCAGGACAATATACACCCCTCACTGGTTAATCACCACCACCCTTCCCATCCTTTGATATAAACACACAGATATCATTCCCTTAGTCTATAGGCCATCCCTTGAAAATGTCCATTGAGCTCATTTTTGTGCATGATTTTGGGCTCCCTCTGTCATAATGGTCCTTCCGGACAGGAGAGGTAGTGTGTAGTGCTGGATTGTTTCATAATGAAGCTAGCTCTGGTTCCATCACTGCTGCACTTGCCCAGTTCCATCAAGATTCATTCTTCATTAATCTGGGTGACTCTTACTGTAATACCGTTGACATGACATGTAGCAGCCATAGTAATGATGGCATAGAGCATTTTATAGCAATGAACATCATAAAATTCATGCCATTCATATTCTCACACAACATCAAGTGCCCTTGAGGTACATATTGGACTTCCCCATCCTTCTGCATTACCCACCAAGTGCACCCTGAGCCTTGAGCAAAAGCAGTCCCATAGATGGGTTTGCCTTTGCCCAAGGGAGGAATAACCCAGATCGTCTTCCCCAGTATGTTCTTTATATGTACTACAGGGACTTTATCCCCTTCTACAATACATAACCCTTTCACCCACAAGCCTCTGGAAAGGTTGAAAGGTATAATAGACTGTTAAAGACTATGCTACAGGTGCTGGGACATGGAAACACTGGGACAGGAATTTACCAGAAGCCACTTGGCTAGTTAACACAAGAGGATCTGACAACCATCCTGGTCCTGCTGAAACTAAACTCCTACACACTGTGGGAGGAGCTAAAGTCCCCGTAGTGCATGTAGGGAAGTGGATGGGGAAGGCGGTGTGGGTTTCTCCTGCCTCAGGAAAAAGCAAACCCATTTGTGGGATTGTCTTTGCCCAAGGACCGGGGTGCACTTGGTGGGTGATGCAAAATGATGGGAATATCAGGTGTATGCCTCAAGGAGATTTAACCTTGGGAGAAAAATGATCTTTAATCTAAGATATATGTTGTAGGAAGACACTGCAGAATCACTGACAGGTCAACTTTGCAAGGAACCGGGCAAGCGCAGCAACAACTTGAGCTAAGCTGATGCTGGCGTCCAGAAATCCTACTCTCCTCCTGTCCTAAGTGACCATTTTGGCAGACAAAGCCTATATCATCAATAGTTCTTATGGACATTTTGGGAGAGGCCCATAGAATGGAAAAAAGAACTTATATATTTGTTAAGAAACAGGGAATAGTGGTGATGAGAATATCAATATACTAAAGTATGTGGAACCTGAGTGTGACACAAATGTTATGGAATAAGGGGTGGAGGTTGTACTGGGTCTGGCTGGGATGGAGTTAACTTTCCCTGCAGTGGCCCATACAGTGTTGCACTCTACACCTGTAGCTAGAACAGTCCTGATATCACACCAATATTATTTCTATTGCTGAACAATGCTGGTACAAAATTAAGACTCTCCAAACTCTCCAAAGTCAGTAGGCTGGGGGTGGGCAAGAGATGGGGAGGCAACATTGCCAGGGCAGCTGACCTAAACTGACAAAAGGGATATTCTATACCATATGATGTCACACAGCAATAAAAGGTGGGAAAGGGGAAGAAGGATGGAGGGTGTGAGGGGCTAGTGATGTAACCCCATTTACAAGAACCCTTTGGGCCCGACCCGTCAGCCAATTGTTCACCCATCTTATTATGCTTTTATCTAACTGCATTCTGGTCATTTTGTCCAGAAAGATACCGTGAGAGACAGTACTGAAAGCTTTACTGAAATCCAGAAAGATTATATCAACTGTCTTCCTTTGGTCAACTAGATCTTGTAAAAGGAAATTAAGTTTGTTAAACATGACCTACCCCTTGTGAACCCATGTTGGCTGTTACCAATGACTGCACTGTCCTTCAGGTGTTTATCAATAATTCCCAGAATAATCTTCTCCATAATTTTACCAGGCACTGAAGGGAGACTGACAGGCCTGTAATTGCTAGGATCTTCTTTCTTGCCCTTCTTGAGAACTGGGACCACATTTGCCAGCTTCCAGTGAACTTGGACCTCTCCAGATTCCCAAGGCCATTGAAAAATAATTGAGAGAGGTCCTGTGATGATGTCAGCCAGCTCTCTGAGTACTCTGGGATGAATCTCATCCGGATCCATGGTCTTGTATGGATCCAGGTGGATCCATACAGGCAGCAAATCCCACACAGTTTTGGGGTTGACTGGGAGTTTATTGTTCCTGCAGTCACAGTCCTCCAACTCAAGGCAGCTGGGGTCCCAGAGCCCATTACTGGTGTTGAAGACAGAGGCAAAAAATGCATTAAACGACACTGCTTTGTCTGTGTCCCTGTTTGTGAGGTGACTGTCCTCATCAGGTATCAGACCAATGTTTGCTCTGGTCCTCTGGGGTTTTTGTGATGCGGGACATAGGTTGACTTGCCCTGGGTGACTCCCCCAACGTGGATGGACCTTTATCGACATTGTCAATTGCTTGCCCTTCCAGTTCCAGAGCCTCATACCTGTTGTCTAGGGGCAGCTGGGAAGGTGAGGTAGGATGCAGGGGGGTTCACCTGCTGCGCCGAACAGGAACCTGCTTCCACTCCCCCTGTCTCTTAGGTCCCCTTCCTGTGCCTGGTGGTGAGGGGGGTAGAGGTACCTTAGTTTCTTGTGCAGTGGCTGGCTGAGGAGTCTTTATCAGGGATGGCAGAGCTCTACCCCACCAGTCACCCTCATTCTCTGACTCCCTTATGCTCTTCTGCCCACCCACCTCCTCCCAAAGCTCTGCCACAGAGCGATGCAGTTCTTCAACCTGGGCACACCTTCCACAGCTGTGCTCACTACTGCCATCCTGTACTGGCCTAAGAGTAGGGCACACCTGACAGGCTGACACCTGGGTGGCAGCATGTTCCCCCCAGAGCCCTGCCTGGGAGGCTGCATCAGTTGTGGTGGGTGACAAACTCCAAGAGGCCATGGCCTTCTGCCAGGTGGATACCATAGCTCCATGGTTGAGCTGGCCAAGCTTCAGTACCCACCCTGTATGCCCTGCCTACTCACACTACTGCACCACACCCTGACTGATGTACCACCCCCTGTTCATCGCATTCTCTAGGGGCGGCCTTTGTATGACAGAGGAGGGGCAGTCCTGACTACACCCAAGCCTCATCAGCTGCCCTTTCGAGGCTGCCAGCTCCGCTGAGGGGCTTCGATGTAGGAAACCCCCTGCATGCTGCGATCACCCACCCTCGTCTTCCCCAGAACTGATCAATTGCCTTGTGACTATAAAATGGCGATTATGCCCCATTTAAATGTCCCACTGCAGCTCCTGGCTCCGTCCAAGATTAGTCAGCCCTCGCAAGGGCTGCAGGCTCCTTGCAGCTCTCTCGGCTTCCTCAAGGGGCCTCGATATAGTGAACCCCCTGCACACTTCGATCCCCTGCTCTGCTGCAAAACACGTCTGCCCTGAAGCCGATCGCCAAAACGTTTGAGGATACCTGAATGTGATAAATGATTAAGTCCCAAATAGGATTTTTGTGATTTATTA
>NW_023308729.1:0-3364 GCF_011077185.1 Oxyura jamaicensis
AAAGAAAGAAAGAAAGAAAGAAAGAAAGAAAGAAAGAAAGAAAGAAAGAAAGAAAGAAAGAAAGAAAGAAAGAAAGAAAGAAAGAAAGAAAGAAAGAAAGAAAAGAAAGAAACAAAAAACTGCTACACAGAACAGCAGCTGGGAGAGAGAGGAGTGAGAAACAACCCTGCAGGCCCCAGTGTCAGTGAAGAAGGGCAGGAGGTGCTCCAGGCAGGCAGCAGCAGTTCCCTCGAGGCCTCTGGAGAGGCCCCTGGTGGAGCAGGCCATCCCCCTGCAGCCCATGGGTCCCACATGGAGCAGATCTCCATGCTAGAGCCCGTGGAGGAACCCCCGGTGGAGCAGGTGGATGTGGCCTGGAGGAGGCTGCAGCCCATGGAGAGCCCCTGCAGGAGGGGGCCTGTGGGGGACCTGTGCTGGAGCAGTTTGCTCCTGACGGATGGACCCTGTGGTATGGAGCCATGTTGGAGCAGTTCTTGGAGAGCTGCTGCCTGTGGGCAGCCCACACAGGATCAGTTCAGGAAGGACAGCATCCCGTGGGAGGGACCCCACGTGGAGCAGGGGCAGAGAGTGACCGGGAAGGAGCAGCAGCGGAGACAAAGTGACAAAGACTGACCACAGCTCCCATTCCCCTGCACTGCTCGGGGGGAGGAGGTAGAAGAGGATGGATGGAGAGGAAGGTGGTTTTGGTTTCTTTCCTTTGTTTCTCACTTCTCTAGCTTGTTAGTAATAGGCTATAAATTTTACTATCTCCCTACTCTGAGTCTGTTTTACCCGTCACAATAATTGTTGAGCGATCTCCCCATCCTCAAACAATGAGCCCTTTCCATCATATTTTCTCCCCCTTTCCCTTTGAGGAGGGGGAGTGAGAGAGTGGTTGTGGTGGAGCTTGGCTGCCTACCTGAGTAAAACCACCAGAAGAAGCACAGGGGTTTTCATTCAAACATACTATGTTAGGTTTCATAATATATTCTGCATTTCAATACTCAAAAAGCAAAACTGTAATATAATCTTAATTACCTATGAAATGTGTCAGTAGCTTACGCACTCAGTATCTTAAGACAGCGGGAGTGTTCCAGTTTCTCCTAATAATTCTCTTTTCCTTTTGTCATAGCTGGTCTCAGTCAAGACACTACAGTTATCCTTGAGTTAACTTGAAGGAAAGGCAGTGATGAACCCTTTGCTAAATTTTGGTTCTTTGGCTGTTCAAACATTGTTATTTTTTCCCCATTGTTACATTCCCTAGAACAGAGATCATCTTTCTACCATTAAACATAACAAAAAGAATGAAACAATTATTGAACTGCAAGAAAAAGTGAAGAGCCATACCCATGAATATTAATACTTGGAGAAAAAGTAAATCTTCCTGAATGCTTCGGGAATTAGAAATGGGCTTGTCCAGCTGATAAAGAAAGGCTCTGTAGACCAAGTACACAGAAATCTTAATAATACTTTTTACTGAACTGATTATGAAAGCTATTTAATTTGCAGTGTTTCCATCACCCTTTCCATGTGTCTCCCGGCAAAGGAATTTTTACTCTTCAGATTATTGTTTATTTGAATTTCATTTTGTCCAGTCAACACACAGTTATGCCCAGTATTATGCATAATACCATAAAGTTGTCTATCTTGATAATGCCTATTGAGATTTAATTACCAGACTTCTAAGTCATTTTGGAAATTACTCAGAAAAAATCATTCTTCATCTATGACACTGGGTGTTACATCTATTAAATTAGTCACTTATAAAAAGTTTCCATTTTAGTGTAAGCCAAAACCAATCAAATTATTTGCTCTTATTATAATATACATTTAATTGGGAAGATCATCAAGAACTGATGAGGAAATGCTTCCAGTGATTCTAGTGAATGAGAATCACATGGATGAGTACAGTACTGTATGTGCAGTGGCACAGAGTGTATACCAGTCCTTTGGGGACACCATCAGGTATTTTCTTGGCAGGAATATTGTGATAAGAAGTTTCATCTCCATTGCTGGATACAGGACTGACAGGATAATGACTGCATCTACAGATATTCCATTCTTGTAAGATTCTAACCATGGTCACGTTGTTCTCCATATTGATCTTGTGCAGCCTGACCCACTGACTGACCTTGGGAACCAGCCTAATGTCATTACAGAACATACCAGACACTGCCTAACAGACTATTGTAACTTTATCTTTTGGAGTGTCAAGTTAGGCACCTGCTGATACAACCATGTTGCTAAGAAGGTTGGTAACAAACTGTTCATTATCTTCAAAGATAATTTACCTGCCATTATCCAGTACTGTAATAAAAGGTCCCCTACAAGGACTTTGTGTTTTGTCTGGAAAAAAGAAGGGGGGAGAAAGTGTGAAACAGATTAGAAGCAAAGCAAAACAAACAAAAAAATCTAAAGTGAATGTATTTGTAGCCAGCCTTAACAAAAGAAAGGATGCAACTGCTCTGGTATTGAGGTGGAATAAAATTATAATCCTAGCGCTTCCCTGAAAGATTCTTGTCTGCTAGTATCCAAAAGGGTAACTAAATTCCACCGGAGTAGGGAACAGAAAGCAATTACGTGAACTGATCCTACAGCTCCTTTACTCCACAGGCATTACCTTCTCCAAGCATGCTCACTACTTGCAATTCTTATCTCCTATAAAGGGAGGAGTATCTAATAAAAAGCTTTAATTGCTTTGCAACTTACCCTATAGGCTTATCTTTCAGGCCAGCTAGATAAAATTTAATGGAGAAAAGCCCGAGCTAGTTGAAGATAACTGAATGTACAGACTGAAGGGAACGATACAAAGATCTGAACAGCTGGTTACATTTGATAGCTGTGATTATCTAGAAGAATGTTATAAGATGCATATGAGACAGAGGTTCCACACAGAAAGTATAAAGGATGATTTCCAGTTCAGGCATTATCACTGACAGACTGTTCTTAACCACTGCTACTACAATTGATAGTTTTTATATGACAGTCACAATAAATATAAATTACATCTGAGCCTCATAAATTCTGTTACCATGAATGTTTAGTTACAGAAGTACATGAAAAACACAGCAATCATTAGTGTAACTAGCAGGACCAGGGAGGTGATCATCCCCTTGTACTCTGCTCTGGTGAGGCAGTGCCTCACGTACAGTGTTCAGTTTTGGACCCCTCAGTACAAGAAGGACATTGAGGCCCTGGAACGTGTACAGAGAAGGGCTACGAAGCTGGTGAAGGGCCTGAAACACAAGTCCTATGGGGAGCGACTGAGGGAACTGGGGTTGTTCAGCCTGGAGAAGAGGAGGCTCAAGGGAGACCTTATTGCTCTCTACAACTACCTGAAAGGAAGGTGTGGGGAGCTGGGGGTCGGCCTCTTCTCACAGGTAAC
>NW_023308730.1:0-2148 GCF_011077185.1 Oxyura jamaicensis
ACAGTGACAGGGGCGGTGCCAGGGCTCTTCTGCTGGTACCAGCCATATGCATTGTAGCTACCCCTGGAGCAGGTGATCTGCACGGTGTCTCAAAGGTTTGCCAACTTCAAGGCCAGCTGAGTAATTGCTGCCTGGACCTGGGAACCTGGAGAGGGAGAGGAGGGAGGGGAGAAAACGGGGCTCAGCGAATCATTAAACTCACAGATGTGGTCATGCAGAGGGGCCAGGAGCCTGCCTCAGTCCCACAGCCTTGCTCAGCACTGAGGGACAAGGGCAGGAAGCCTCAATTTCTAGCTGTGCTCTGTCCCTCATATCCCCATTGCTCTGTGTCACTATACCAGCACCAGCACTGCTGTCATAGGCACCACAGTAATAGACGGCCTCGTCCTCAGCTTGGACCCTAGTGATGGTTAACGTGTTTGTGGAGCCAGACAAGGAACCAGAGAATCTCGAAGGGATGCCCGAGGGTCTCTTGGTGTTCTCATAGATCACGGTGACAGGGCCAGTGCCAGGGGCTGCTGGAACCAGCCATAGTTGCTGCTGCTCCCGGAGCAGGTGATCTGCACGGTGTCTCCCGGGTTCACAGACTTCGAGGCCGTCTGAGTCAGTGCTGCCTGGACCAGGGAACCTGGAGAGGGAGAGGAGAGAGGGGAGAAAACGGGGCTCAGCGAGTGCCCTGCACAGAGCACTTCCTGTGCAGCAGCAGGACAGGGCCCAGGCACCCAAAGGCTGCAGGCCAAGGCAGGAATCCAAGCCCCTGAGAAATGGGAGCCTGATGACCAGGGGTTGCTGGTGCAGTACAGGGCTCCTGGGGGCCATCCCCTGCCCAGGAGATGCGCACAGACCCTGCACTATGGGGTGGGGCGGGCAGGGCTGAGTTGGGGACCTGTGCCACCATCAGAAGGGACAGCAGGGAGACAACTGCTCCTACGATGGCAGGAGGTTTTTGTCTCACTTCCCCATTGTCCTGTGTCACTGTGTCAGCACTAGCACTGCTGTCGAAGCTCCCACAGTAATAGATGGCCTCGTCCTCGGCTTGGACCCCAGTGATGGTTAACGTGGCCGTGTGATGGTTTTACTCGAGTGGGCAGCCGAGCTCCACCACAACTGCTCTCTCACTCCTCCCCTCCTCAAAGAGGAAGTGGGAGAAAAGACAACACAAAGAGCTCAAGGTTTGAGATGAGAATGATTTAATTAAAGGAAAGGGGAGTGGGGAGAAAGAGAAACAAAAGAAACAACAAGGCCGCACGGAAGCACAGAGAGAAAGAAAAAAAAAAAAGTTATTCTCTACTTCCCATCAACGAGCGATGTTCGGCCACGTCCCGGGAAGCAGGGCCTCAAAACGCGTACCGGTTGTTCAGGAGAGACCCTCCCCCACGAGAGCCCCCCTTTTATTGCTGAGTGTGACATCAGGTGTTATGGAATATCCCTATGGTTGGTTTAGGTCAGCTGCCCTGGTGATGTCCCCTCCCCATCAATTGCCCACCCCCAGCCTGCTGGCTCTTGGGGGCCTGGAAGGAGTTCTGATGTTGTGCCAGCACTATGCAGCAATAGACACAACACTGGAGTGATACCAGTGCTGTTCCAGCTACGAGTGCAGAGCACAGCACCATGTGGGCTGCTGCAGGGAAAGGTGACTCCATCCCAGACAGACCCAACACAGGCCGTGGAGCCAGATGTAGAAGCAGAGAATTGTGAAGGGATGCCCGAGGGTCTCTGATTGTTGTAGTACATCACAGTGACAGGGACACTGCCAGGGAACTGTCTTCTGCTGGTACCATCCATAAGTGGAGCAGGTGATCTGCACGGTGTCTCCCAAATTCGCCAACTTAGAGGCCGGCTGAGACAGCGCTGCCTGGACCAGGGAACCTGGAGAGGGAGAGGAGAGAGGGGAGAAAATGGGGCTCAGAGAGTCAGAAAGCTCACAGCTGTGGTCATTTAGAGGGCCAGGAACCTGCATCAGCCCCACAGCAGTGCTCAGCCCAGAGGGACAAGGGCAGAAAGCCTCCATTTCTAGCTGTGGTCTGTCCCTCACTTCCCCATTGCTCTCTGTCACTATACCAGCATCAGTGCTGCTGTCCCAGCCACCACAGTAATAGATGGCCTCGTCCTCGGCTTGGACCCCAGTGATGGTTAACATGCCGGTGG
>NW_023308731.1:0-1724 GCF_011077185.1 Oxyura jamaicensis
ACGATGAACGGCGCACGCAGAAAACCACGCGGAGCCCAGAGGGAAAAGAAAAAAAAATGTTTATTTTCGCGGCGACTATTTACAAGGAAAAGGGAAAAAGGAGGGGGTGGCACCACGTGGAGAAGGCGTCCGGCGGCGGCGGGCAGCGAAATCCGGGTTATTTCACCTGGGGGTGGGGAAAATGAGGATTTCGGTTAATTAAAATTGAATATTTTTGGAAAAATCTGGGGGAAATTTGAATTCATGGGAGGGAGGAAGAGGTGGGAGGTTGCACCATGGCCACTCAATGGCTCTTGGACGTGGTGGATCCAAATTCCTCGTCTTTCAACCCAATTCTGCATAAATAAAAGTCATTAGGAGATGGGATTGATGCTAAAAAGTCTTGGAATGGGGGAAAAACAGAGATTTTTGCAAAATCTGGGGGAAAAATGAGTTTCTGAGTGTGGGAGGTGGTGGGAGGTTGCACCATGGCAACTCAACGGCTCTTGGACGTGGTGGATCCAAATTCCTCGTCTTTCAACCCAATTCTGCATAAATAAAAGTCATTAGGAGATGGGATTGATGCTAAAAAGTCTTGGAATGGGGGAAAAACATGAGATTTTTGCAAAATTTGGGGGGAAATTGAGTTTGTGAGTGTGGGAGGTGGTGGGAGGTTGCACCATGGCAACTCAATGGCTCTTGGACGTGGTGGATCCAAATTCCTCATCTTTCAACCCAATTCTGCATAAATAAAAGTCATTAGGAGATGGGATTGATGCTAAAAAGTCTCGGAATGGGGGAAAAAATGGAGATTTTTGCTAAATTTGGGGGAAAATGAGTTTATGAGTGTGGGAGGTGGTGGGAGGTTGCACCAGCAGAACTTGGACGTGGTGGATCCCATCCCCACGTCCCTCATCTCCCAGCGACCACCCAGCCAGCCCCATTTTGGGGCGTTTTCCCCCCGAAATCCGTACCTTGATCAAGGTGACGGTGGCGCTGTAGAAGAGGCTGAGGATGAAGAGGACGATGAAGGTCGACGCCGTCGTCCACAGGTTGTTGAGGTCGTCGTCCTCCTCCACTTCCGTGTAGGCGTCCAGGAAGGCTTGGGAGAAGAGGCGAGAGCGAGTTAGCGCCGTCGCCATGGGGTACGAAAGTAAATAAATAAATCTTAAAAAGGGGCTGGCTTTGGGTCAGTTTTGCGCGATTTTAGGTCCGGCTGTCAGCGGGGGGTTGGAAAATCCCCCGGGGGTTTTGGGGGGGGGCCGCGAGGGGCGGACGCGGCGGCGCGGCATCCACGGGCTGGGGAAGGCGGGGCGCTGAGCAAGCCTGGCCGTAAAAAAAATAATAATAATAATAAAAAAACAAAATCCTCCCCCAAAAAAGTGAAAATTTTGGCTCAAAATAATGAGACGCGGGGCCCCGGAAATGGAAGATTTCGCCCCAAAAGCGGGCAATCCCTTGCGCACCTGGATTTCTCTGGGTTGTGCGTCAGAGGGTGGCCCCGTTCCTTGCTGGCTATTTATTTTTTTTACCTAAATTGGCTTTTTTAGACCCAAAATGCTGGGTGTGGGGAATACCATAGGGTTCCCCCCACTGAATTTGTCTCCCTTGCACAGCCCCCCCCCCCCACCCCCCCTTTTTTTGCAGTCAATTGCTGCAGCTTGTGTCTGGCCTCCCAAAAAAAAAGCCAATTTTGGGTTTTTCTCCCCCAAAATAAGCGAAAGGTCTTCTGGGGGAGGTCGATT
>NW_023308732.1:0-5344 GCF_011077185.1 Oxyura jamaicensis
GGCATGTCAGAGGTTTCAGCTTCTCCCTAATTCATCCTTCACGGCTGTTGTCAGTTTTCTACACAGAGGGGGCGACTGCCTCCCAGATGCCTGGGGGAACAGAAAGCCTGCATGAGGGCCTGGAAAACTTACCCTGTGTCCATAGGTCCATTCTGGAACTAAAACTGAAGGTAGGAAGCTCAGTTTTGTGGTGTGGCAGAGTCACTGGGCACATGGTGAAGGGTGCTCCTACAGATCTTTGTGTCCTTCTCCATGCTGGCTTAGGAGCTGCTCCTTTCTCAGGAACAGAGTAGCCAACAGAGGTGAGACAGCTACTCTGAGATCATGAAAGGCTTCAAAAGCTGCCCCTAAGAAGATGACTGATATGGGGAGGTCAGGAGAAGCCTGGCCAGGAGAGATATGAGATATGGGGGATGGAAGAGGGGCTTGGTCAGCTGAAGCTGGAACAGGAGCTTGGTCAGCTGAAGCTAATGATTTTGGAGACGTAAGAATGTTCAGGTAATGTTGATCCCACCATAAAGCTTACTTAAAGCAGTCCTGTGAGGCCCTTACCCTGTTTGAACCAGCAACATTCATACCAAAATCTACATGCCACTCCACACCCTGACAGGAATCCACTGCTCTAATATTTGACACCAATATCCCTTGAAGCCCAAATTAGTCCATAACCCTTTTCCATTCCATTTCCTCTCCTGCTCACCCTGATCCCTGCCTTTCCCACTAGCATTAAAATGCTCTGAGGTCTTCTTGCAGACCTAAACAAAACCCTAAGCCAAAGAGCTGGCCCATGCTCTAACCACAGACTGACACCCCAAGCAGAACACCAAACCCTCCCACTACACATTTGCTTAGTCTCTAACCCAGAAAGGTTCACCGTAGTCCCTAATGCCATACATGAAAGCTAACATCCAAACCCTGTCCTCCTGGGCATTAAACTCCTCACCTTCAACCCCTCTCCTAAATGTTAACTTTAGTTTCTTCTTCCTTGGAGCAAGATGGGAACAGTGAGGTTTCTGTGCAGACACATGGCATTCAGAGAGGAATTTGAGGAGCGATGGATGTGATCAGCTTGTGGGCCACAAGGAGGAGATGGGTGGGAATGCTCTGAGGAGCTCAGCTCTTCCTCAGGATCTCCTGCTCCAGCAGGAGGAATGTGACTGTGGCAGTGACTGTGAGGTCACTTTTGTCTCTGAGCTGATAGGACAGCAGCAGGAACGTGTCACAGAAAGGGACTGTGAGGTCACTTCTCTCTGTAGCTGACAGGTCACCCTTGACTCACCCTGGGATCTGTACTTTTGGGCTGCCATCAGCCAGTGGCCCTGGTAGGCCAGCAGAAGGCACCTGGTTGGCATGCTGACTGTGGGATCCCCTCTGCCTCCATACCCAGGAGGACCCGGACAGAAAGAAGGCCCCAGTACGGCTTGGCCTGCCCCTTCTGCTTGAGTCCGTGACTGGACAGCAGGAGGCACAAGGCCTGGCTGTGTCTAGCCAAGAAGATGCAAGGCCAGCAGCAGGCCCATGGCTTGGAAGATGCTGGTGAGAGGACTTGTGTCTGGTTGGCTGACAGGCCGCAAGGAGCCTGATGGGTTGGGATGCCTACTTTGGGAGTGGTTTCCACCCTGATGGAGCTTTCTTTGGTAGTAGGAAAGAGCAGGAGAGAAAAAAACTGCCACCAAGTGTACCTTGGAAGGTTGGCTCTGGCCATGAGGAGGAAGAAATATCCCACTAAGGGTAGTGCTGTGGTGCCAGAGGTCACCCAAAGAGTGTCTGTGATCACACCATGGCTTTGTGTTTCAAGGATCAGCTGGTGAGGGTTGACGAGACATGGGTGAAATGATGGAAATGCCGGGATGAGAGCAAGGTGGTGGACAGAGATGGGTGTCTGCAGACCTAAAGGAAATAGGTGAAAGTGTGGGACAGCACAGGGAAGCCTGCAGAGGAGAAGGCAGAGGGTGCTGGCAAGAATGGCAGGCCCCAACAGCCCTCAGGTTTTTGTCCCTTTCTCTAGAGCTGATGAGGAGATGAGATGTAGGCATTGCAATGGGGCCTCTTTGCCTCCTTGCCACTCTGTGCAAACGGAGGTGTCATACCACTCTTCTTCTCATGGCATCACACTGCCCACCCGATGCCACAGATCCCCAGGAAAAGCCCTGAGCCACACATGGGGTACAGGAGCTCCCCTCCAGTACCTGCTGGTAGGCCTTGGCCCTTCTGCTTCATCAAAGCAAACCAAGACATTTGGCAGCACAGTGCCTTTGCCTGTCTGTAATCAGGGCCTCCAATTAGCTGCACTAACAAGTCCCTGGGGTGGCTCTGTTAGTAACAGCCCTCGGTGGGGCCCATTAAAAGTTGAAGGCACTTCAACTTTTCCTTCTGACTTGACTTTCTGAAGCAACTGCATCATTCTCCTCTGTGTCCCTCAGCATCATCGCCTCAGCACCAAAAGACACCATGGAACTCATTAAAATGAAGTAATTCCTAACATCTCTTGCATAGTTTTGTTCAAGACTTCAAGGCTTGTACAGCTAATTGGAGAGCTTTCATGGTGTAGTTAAGGAGGAAAACTTCAAAAAGCACCTCATAAAAACATTTTCTCATCTTAAAGGATGCGCTGATTTGACTTTTGGTTTGGAGCCTTATTCCCTAATTGATCTTGATCTCCCTTGGAGAGCTTTCTAGGGAGGAAAAGCAGACTCTTGAGGTCTGACGCTGCAGAGACAACCTTGCTGCTCACCACCCCAGCCCTGACATTGCTCTCCTCGGCCACCTGGTGCTTGCTTCTCATTTCCTAACCCCAGCCTTCACTCAAGTCTGCACAGCTGGATGTTACAGCCCCTTGGCATCAGCTCCTCCCTGCTTTCCTTAGAGCCCTGGCTGCACACAGGTGCAGAAGGGGTTTTCCTATTGCCAATGAAGGAACCTGCAGCTTTTTTTTTTTTTTAATTTTATTTTTTATTTTCTAATAAAAAGCAAACTATTTAGTTTGTATGCCTCCTGTGAGAAATATACAAGAAGTATTTTATACTGATAGGCAGGAAAATAAATATAATAACATATAAGAAATATAATAGCATTGATCCATAACCTATGAATTCAGTGGTCATGATGAGGTTCTTGAGAAGGAATAAAATAGACAGGCTGCTGATAGATGGGCAAGCTGGGCTGCTTCTACCTGAAACTGGAAGCAGCCACTGGGTCGGGGAGAGCGGTCTGAAGGATCTAGGAGGAAGGGGAGGGCAAACCAGGAGAACCATGGGAAGTGCCTAGGTCCAGACAGGCAGCTGGAAAAGGGACATTCCACAGGGACTCTTTAATCAAGACATGTGGATGTGCCTGGAAGATGGGGGAGCACACCATGATAGACAAAGCAATGACAAAGCAAGGACAGGTGAACACCAGTATTTCTTCTCCTGCAATGAAAATACATCCTGAAAATTCACATTTCTTCCTGGTAGAAACTACATGGTGTGACATTTTATGGAACCGATTGAATGCTTTGAAGTGATGAGTAGTTGCTCTATGTGTTAAGTGCTAATGAAATTCCTGGGTATTGAGGCAGAGCTTTGCTGTCTGACCATCAGCAGTCAGGGGAAGCCACCAGAGACCCCGTTGTGTTTGAGGTACTTCCATGGTCCGGCATCTCTCCAAAGGTACCTGCAGGAGACCAGAACCCTTTGGGGGGATTCAAGTGGAGACAGATGGAGTTCCCAACGCACCTCCACTGCCAGCAGTGTTCTTTATCCTTGCAACTACAGTGCAGCCCAGCACACAAACCCCTTCAAGGACACACCCCTTCTTCAGTGAATTCCTGAGACTGACCCAAAGTGGAAATGGCTCTTGGGAACCCAAGATGCTCTCCTTTGTTCCCAGTAGACAGCTGAACATCCATTTACCGTCCTGGGTCATCTGCAGCAAATTCAGGCTGCAACATTCAAGAACAGGAACCTTCAAAGAGCTGGGACACAACTCATCAAGTTGCCCCACTTGGGGAATCCATCCCCTTCCAACTATGGGTATGAAGGTGTCAATGTGAGATGACCCGTCAGATCAATGCACAGAGGAAGGGAAAGTTATTTGAATTGTGCTGTCATGGCAGGAGGCAAAAGGCTTTGTGTTGGGCTTCAGACTAACCAAGGAGACCTAATCCAGGTTCTCCCTGAGATAAAGCAAACACTTGAAGCAGAGTGAAGGCCATTGAGATGTGACCTGAAATGAAGAAGGATCTAGACCATTGGTGAAGGAACGTTTAGTGCCATCAGAAAAGCAAACAAGCACTCCAACACCTAAGGGTAACGTGTCCCACCCATGGCTCTGTTCCCATTGGGCAGGGGAGAGGACACTGACAGCCAAGGGACACGTGGGTGTGGAAGGTGGGGCCCAGCAGAGACAAGGAGTCAGTGCAGTGGGGTGGGGGAGGCCAGGAGAAGCAGCCCAAGCAGTGGTGCTGCTTGTGAGGACATGTTTGTGCCAGCAGCCTGAGAATATTTCCTTATTAAAGAAAAATATTAAATAAACAATAAAACTAAAGGGAAAAAAGTGAAAAGCGTAGAGGGAGGGGAAAGGTGATAACAAAACAAAACAAGTAAAGGCTGTGTGGAAGTGCAGAGGAAAGAAATTCGTCTCTTACTCCCACCAATGAGCGATGCTTGACCACGTCCTTGAGGCAGGGCCTCAACGCACGTAGCCGGTGTTCAGGAGGAGGACAGACGTTTTCTCAACGAGAGCCCACCCCTCCCCTCTTCTTCCTTTTTCCACCTTTTATTGCTGAGTGTGACATCATATGGTACGGAATATCCCTTTGGTTTGCTTAGGTCAGCTGCCCTGGTAATGTTTCTTTCTCACTTTTTTGACCACCCCCTAGGAGCGTCAGAGAGAGTCCTGATGCTGTGCCAGCACTGCTCAGCAGCAGACACAACACTGGTGTGATACCACTGCTCTTCTAGCTCCAAGTGCAGAGCACAGCACTGTATGGGATGTCACAGGGAAAGTTAACTTCCCAGCCAGACCCAGTACAGGCCCCAGTGTCATGGACCTCTTCTGTGGTTTTGCCCCATTGCTGGAGCTCTCCTGCAGTGCCACGGTGTTACTCACACTCTTTGCTTTCATAATCTCCATTTTGGATCCAATCTTCCTCTTTCTTCTCATGCAGGTTTCACGTGTGTGTCCTGTGTTGTTGCCCGAGGCCTTATCCCCCTGCTCTTCTGTCCTTCCGAGTGTCACTGTTTGCTATGACACCATCATCACTCTCCACGTGAAGCGCGTAACAGCGCATAACAGAAGCTACTAAGAGAATCATTGAGTCAAGAAAAGAAATCAGCATCTTATTCCCTTCAAGCATTTGGTG
>NW_023308733.1:0-10199 GCF_011077185.1 Oxyura jamaicensis
GACACGAATCAAATAAACACATTTCACAATCCCCCATTTCTTTTTTTCATGGTATTGATTCGTGTTGTTTTTTATTATTATTATTATTTTTATTCAATTGAGTCAATACTTGCCGAATTGGTACCAATTTTGGATCTTCTTTTGTTTTTATTATCATCAGGGAATGGGTTTTCCCATACCCTGGTTCTGGGTCAACAGGTACTGTGGGAAAGGAATTCGCAGGTGGCTTTGCCCTCCTTCCCACGTCCTTGTATTAGAGATAAGAGGAAACAAGCTAGAGACAAGTGCATGGAGAAGCTAGACCAATTATAAGTTGTTATCGGCGCATCCTGTAGTTAGTTGCCTATATATACTCTGTGAGAACCTGCAATAAAGGAGGACGATTATACTCGCATCGAGGTTGCATCGTTACTCCGGTCCGTTTCCCTTTCCAACAACATCTGGTAGCAGAGGATGGTTACGCACCAGACAGTCCAGCGCGACTGAGTCTCCGAGACTGCGGTAAGCAGCTAGAGGAGGAGGGGATTGAGAAAATTACCGGCTGAGAGGGTGCTGCTTGGCAGACACGGGTCAGGGACGCTCCCTACCTCTCAGGGGAAGCACAGCCCTGGAACTGGAGGCTGGTGCATTGTTGCTCGCTGGAATCCTCTCTAAGAGAGGTATCGAGACAACGGGAAAGAAACTGATCAAAGTGATCAAGTTGGGACAACGATGGGGACATTTTAGAGAGACTGCCTTGCTGTTCCCTGTTACGGAATGGTGGGAGTTCAGGAATACCATGTGGGAAAGGACTATAACAGGGGATTCAAAAGATGAAAAGGAGGTGAACAGTATTAGAGACACTTAAGGGTATGGAGGCGGAGAAGGAGGTTGCCTGCGCCGCGGCCCAGATGTCAACACTAGGAGCAGCAGCCCTTGCAGAACTGTTACTGACTTTTAACACGCATTGCGGGCGAGAACTCTGGGGATGCCCCTCTAAATCATGCGGAAGTCCCGCTGGACCCACCATCGGGCGTGGAAAAGATGGAAGTTGGCGGGGCCAGGTCAAAGCAGAGATCTGAGCCGCTTGCGGAAGTAACACCCCAGGACACCCAGGGGGATGTCCTGCACCACCCACAGGAGAGGGAGGAGAGGCGTGCCGACCTCTGCCCTCGGCTCCGCCGCTGCTGCTGCCCCCCTGCCACCACCTCCTCACCCCCAGGTCGGCCCCGAGCCTCCCTCTCTGCTTCGCTCCGTTGCGTCCGCCGAACCGAGCGGCTCTGCCGCAGTTGCTACCCCCCACCCCCGGGCCACTCCCCCCCCTCAGCCCGCCAGTCTGTCTGCTGGCGCTGCCGACGGCAGCCCGGCCAAGGCTTCAGACCTCCTACCCCAGATTTGTGACAACTCCTTATGGTTTCTACAAAAAAAAAAAAAAGGAAAAAAAAAAGACAAAAAAGAGACAAAAAAAGAAAAAATAGAAAAAAAAAGAAGAAACAAAAAAAGAAACAAAAAAGAAAAAAGAAAGAAAAAGAAAGAAAAAAGGAAAAGAAGGAAAAGAAGGAAACAAACAAAAAAAAGAAAAAAAGATAAAATAGAAAACAAAAAAAGGAAAAAAGGAAAAAAAAAAACAAAAAAAAGGAAAAAATAGATATAAAAAGAAAGAAAAAAAAGAGAAAGAAAAAAGGAAAGGAAAAAAAAGAAGAGAAAAAAAGACAAAAAAGAGACAAAAAGGAAAGAAAAAAAAAGAAGAAAAAAGAAAAAAAATAAAAAAGGAAAGAAACAGGAAAAAAATATAAAAAGGGAAAAAAAAGAAAAAAAAGAAAAAAATGAAAAAAAGAACAAAATAGAAAAAATGAAAAAAAAATAGAAAAAAATGAAAAAAAGAAGAAAAAAAGAGGGAAAAAGAGACAAAAAGAAAAGAAAAAAAAGAAAGAAAAGAGAAAAAAAAAAGGAGAAAACCAGGGGAAACTGGTTACAAGATACCAAGAGGAGGAATGTTTGAGTGTGGAGCCAACTTTTTTGGAGAGATCCTGGAATGGTTTGGGTTTGCCCTTGCCTGCTGCACCATCGAAAGCCTTGCATTTGCATTGTGTACGCTTTTTATCTTGGGCTCTCGGGCAAAGCAACACCACCAGTGGTACCTTGAGAAATTTGAAGACTACCCAAAGGATAGAAAAATTCTGATTCCATTTATGTATTATCATGCTTTGAATACCATCAGGTTCTGGTGGTGACGTTGTTTTTGAAATGGTTACGGTTTGGAACAACTAACACTTCACAAGTGTTAGCCAGTTAACATACTCTGTTCACTAGTGACAAAGCCTTGCGCTGCTATTAGTTACTGCTTTTCTTCTTAATGGAACCCCCAGATCTGATGGACATGGTGAACAGGAATGAAAGTGCTTTTGCAACAGCACAGCACCGTTGTGAATACTTAAGGCAAAATGACTGAATTCACATCATGGGAACTACTGTACAGGATTTCTGATGTTTCATTTTCAGCCTATAGAGTGTTTGGGTATTACCCATCTGATCTAGCCATGTCCTGAGGATTGTGCAGTGAGCCCAGTCACCCTTAGTGTATAATTTGGCTGGTGCCCTTTGCCTCTTACTTGCCTGTGTACACAAATGGGGTTGATTTGTCTTGCCTTCCTAATGTTCTTCCCCTTGCCCCCATTTCTAGGAGAACTGATGCAGACCAAAGACAGTGAATTAATATAGTTGCTGTTAGGTGACAAATGTTCTTCCTGCTCTCTGCACTCTTGCACAGATATGAACACTATATAGGTAAAATGTAATACTGTTTACACCAATAGCTGTAGTGGTAATTCTCCCAAATAACTGATTTAGTCATCTACCTCTAAAACTTCATAACTATCTCAAATAATATACAGCATTTGTTTTTGTGTTCAGCACTATTTTTAGAGATATCTTTTTTATTAGGGGTGCATTAATAGTGATAGACTGTTCTCCAAGGATTTTTACAGAATTTTCTTACTATGCAGTTTTGAACAAGTCTTTCTTTTCCTGTTGATAACCGTCCAGTCAATCTTTATATTCAAAGTTTGGAATCTTTTAGTGCTTTCTTACTGTTTCATTAACGTTAGTTCTCACATTGCTATATCTTTTCCTGAAGGAATCCAGAGGGATTTTAAAGACATGGTAGAATCTCGAGTATACAGACTTCTGAGTTTTGGACACATATATGCCCTTTGAATATTTGTGATATTAAAGAGTATTTTTTTAGAATTGCAGAAAAGTCAGTTTTCTGCAGAAACCCTCAAAAAAAAAAAAAAAAAAGGTGAACTGCTGCAGATGTATTTTGGAAATCTCTTTGGAAATCAAAAACAAATTCATAATATAGCTTTACTAGGTGTTGAGTGTTCTGGTATGGTATTGTGTTAAGCTTTGTCCAGTGTTCAAAATTCTTTTTTTGCTATAACCTACACGGCTGTAGTAATCCATGTAATATGAGGGTGGAACTTTACTCTTCTAATTTTAAATATTTCCTTTAAAAAGTACATTCAGGAAATGGGCAGTGAAAAAGGACTTTGCCACCCAAGATTTTTCTTAACAATGGTGTATTCCTGCTTTCCTTCTTGTAACAGTGATACAGTACTTAGTGCACTGAAGTCTTGGCTATCATTAAGGATTTATTCAGTGATACAGAGAAACATAATACACTTTATCATTATTGACTGAAATAGCCAAAGGATAGAGGGGAGAGAAGCTGTCACTCATACCATGATGATAACTTATCCTACAGCTAAGCCTTTGGACTGCCAGTTGCTCCTCACAGAGATGACCAGTTACTGCCTCAGTAGACACCCAGGAAACACCACAGAACAGGTTGGGAAAGGCACTTTACATAATGAATCACCTAGCATTACCCTTTCCTCACAAAGAGGTACCACCCATAGTAAAACATTACAAAAGTATGAATTCCACACTGCCACGGGTGCCAGAATCAGAGCAGGCCTTAGTGATGGTAACAAATTGAAATACAGGTCTTTGGGAGGGACCCCAGCCTCTAATAACTTGGGGTCGAGGGTATGCTTGTGTCTCCACAGGTCACGGACCAAGATGGGTACCAGCAAGGGGGTAAGGCCATGGTTGGCCTCCTCCTCACAATCGCCGTTGTCATCGGTTATTGCCAGCCCTGGGTCTCCATCCAACCATGCCACAACATCGGGGTCACCCTCACCAACATGACAGGACAGGAAGCGATGTGCCTGTCCCTGGCTAGTGCTAACGACCCCTTTATGACACGTCTGGTGGGGATCCTGGCAGATAACAAAGATTGGACTGTCTACTTGCCGTGAGCACCCCTAGAGCCACAGGAATTAGATATCCTGGGAAGTGTAACAGCCACATCATGTGTAAGGTTCAATTACATGGGCAAAAACCAAACCAGGAAACAAATTGTCAATGTCACGCTCACTCCTTATTGCAATGCATCTCTTTGGTGTAATTATACAAAACTATAATAGTTCCTTGTGCCAGGAGCAGCTCTGCTCGGCTGTGGGATCGACTGTGGAACGGATGCCCCTAGGTGTACCCTGAGCATTTTCCTCGGAGGGGTCTCCACTCTCAGCCGCTCACCACGGGAGTAGACAAGGACCTCCTGAAGCTGCAGACAAATTATCTTAAGTGATATTTTCTTGTGGTATGAATGAAAAGTGAAAGAGGCCTCTTTGCGTGAGTGTGTGATTGTGCTGTGTGAGTGAGAAGTAGCATCGCGGCAAAGCACCATCCCTAGTGCTTAGTGGCTTGTTGATTGATGTAGATTCTAGTAGGCACGCTACTTTACAATCATAATTTGTATGTGATTTTCACCCTGTTGCTTATTGTAATGTTTGCAGTGCTTGATAGAAAAATATATAGAAAGCATTTGGTTGATTGTAAATAAAAAGGGGGAATTGTGGGAAAGGAATTCACAGGTGGCTTTGTGCTGTTTCCCATGTCCTTGTATTAGAGATAATGAGGAAACAAGCTAGAGACAAGTGCATGGAGAAGCTAGACCAATTATAAGTTGTTATCAGCGCGTGCTGTAGTTAGTTGCCTATATATACTCTGTGAGAACCTGCAATAAAGGAGGACGATTATACTCGCATCGAGGTTGCATCGTTACTCCGGTCCGTTTCCCTTTCCAACAACAAGGTACCACAGATATTTGCATTCCTTGTATAACCGAGTGTATTAGTCTGGTAAAACAGGGTATTAAACATGAAATTATTGAATTATTAAACAACCCTCCACATATTCGCAATACAACTATCCTGATTCTAGTAAGCCAACCACCACCCATAAAGTCCCTCCATAATTCTCTTAAATTGATTTCATTCCAAATTTGAACTGGGACATGCGCAATTTTCTTCATTTCTTTTTACAAGTTCATTCACAGCTTTTCCTTCATCATCAATATCTAAACAGCAGTTACTTAAGGTTGAATTTTCCACAGACTCCTCCTTCTTGTGCTAGCAAATAATCTAAAGCTAAGCAATTTTGATACAAAGCAGTTCCCATCTTGGTATTTTGTTTTGCAATTAATCCGAGTGCATCTCCAGTTTTATTCACAACTATTTCTACTACAGCTTGCAACCTAATTATTCTATTAAGCATATCTATTGGGGGTCCTATAGCCCCAGGATAGCTCCAACAAGCACAACCCCAATTTGAGGGTCCACAGTAATGATAATTCCTCTCCCATGGATAATCTCTTTTCCAATCAGTGTAACACGTAGAAGCCACTGTTCTACCCTTTGTAGGACAAATGTACTTGCGCTGGTTACTATATCTCTTCCAGCTCAGGCTTCCACAATCAAATAAACACGAATCAAATAAACACATTTCACAGTGTGGCCGTTGGGCCTGTCACAGGACTTGGAGTGGCCGCAGGGTCTGTCACTAGGTTCATAGTAGCATCAATTGCAGCTCGATAGGCATAGGCCAGGCCCCAGCACGCTACAGTGAGCTGTGTCACTTTGGAACTGCCAGAGTCATGTCACTCTTTTTGCAAGCATTCTACCAGTTTTTTAGGATTTTGCAGTTGTTCAGGGGTGAATTTCCAAAACATCGGAGGTGCCCACTGCTCTAGCCACCTGCCCATATCCTCCCACACTCCCTGCCACTCACAACTATCCTGCCTCAGGACAGATCTCTGCATGAGATTCCTAAGTAGTTGTTTAACCTTGAACAAAACCTGAAACGCATTCAAGAGACATAACAACAAGAACATGCTGGTCTGAGTATCCCAAGGATATTCAACATCTTGGAGAACTATTGTAACTTGCTCAGGGGATAAGAGGGTGCTGAAGGAGAAAGGGAGAGTGAACAAGTAGGGAAAAATATATTCCCCTGTCCCCTCCACAGACTGGCTCCCTGATGAAAAAAGGCAGTAGGTATAATTGTTAATAGTTTCCGAGCTATAGTTTCCAAAGTACAGAGTCGATGACAGTGCTGAGTACAAATACCAATTTAGAGTCATGGCCAGATATTTCATCATATTGTAAGCTATTGTTAAACTGCACAGTACCATAACGATCTTAAACCAGGGCCCGGAAAGGATAAACAGCACGACAGGGATCACATACAGAAAGTAATGTGCTATAAAATTCAGTTTGGAATCCAGACACATCAGACTTGATATTAAAGCAATCAACATTCTGACTAGCAACTATTAACAGGTCTAATACTTATACCAGTTTTAGTTTAACACACTCTGGTCAGATCTGTCGTTATCTCAACCCTTCATGCCCCACGTTGGGTGCCAAAAGGACTGTTGTGGTTTAACCCGGCCAGCAGCTAGGCACCACACAGCCGTTCACTCACCCTCCCCCCTCCCTCTCTCTGGGATGGGGGAGAGAAATGGGAAAGTGAAGCCTGTGGGTTGAGATAAAGACAGTTTATTAAAATAGGAAATAATAATAATAATAATAGTGTGTACAAAACAAGTGATGCACAATGCAATTGCTCACCACCCGCTGTATTTGCTGTAATTGCTCACCGCCCAGCCTATCCCCGAGCAGCCGGCCCCCCACCCCGGCTAGCCACCCCTATATATTGTTTAGCATGACGTCAGATGGTATGGAATACCCTTTGGGCAGTTTGGGTCAGCTGTCCTGGGTCTGTCCCCTCCCAGCTCTTGCTGCACCCCCAGCTTGCCCACTGGCAAGACAAAGAGAGAAGCTGAAAAGTCCTTGGCTTGGTGTAAGCATTGCTCTGCAACAATTAAAACATTGGCATGTTATCAGCACTCTTCTCATCCTAATCCAGAACATAGCACCCTACCAGCTACTAGGAGGAAAAATAACTGTCCTAACTGAAACCAGGACAATGATAAATCAAGTATCTATTGGAGATGACAGTAAAATATATACACTACAGGAATTCTGAGAAACTCTAGGTTTAATACTGTTAAAGTAAAGCTGTTTACTTGCAAATGTTTAGCAAAAACTGTACTTTACTATTGTACAATAGCCCACTGACTGTTATCTGCTGCTGTTGTTTCACTTGGTACTGATGATACATCCAGGAACAATCTAAGGAGTATCAAGAGGGATTACAGAGCCTTGGGGATGGCAGTAAGGGACTCTGGAGTGCAGGTAGTTTTTTCATCAGTCCTCCTGGTCAAAGGAAAGGGGATGGAAAGGGCCCGTCAAATGTGGTGAATCAACAAATGGTTGCAGGACTGGTGTCACAGATGGGTTTGGCTACTCTAGACCATGGAACTTGCTTTGAGAAAACTGGTCTGCTGGAGTACATCCCTCAGGAAAGGGGAAGAGCATCTTTGGTCACTGGCTTGTCAAGCTGGTAAAAAAGAGGAGACTAAACTAAAGTTGCTGGGGGAGAGGAACCTCAATCCATCACAGCTGGGGGAGAGGAACCTCAATCTATCCCACTACTCTCAGTTTGATGCCAGTGTAAGTGATAGATGCCCAGAGCCTAGAGAAGGGTCACAGGTCAGTCAGAGAGCACCTGAAGAGCAGCATGAAGGGATTCCAGCCACTCCAGTCAGTCAACTTCTTCAGGGGATTAACTTAAATGCCTCTATGCATATTTGCATAGCATGAGGAATAAAAAAGCATGGTTAGAGATGTGCATGCACCTGCAGAGCTATTATCTTATTGGCATCACAGAGACATGGTGGGATGGCTCCTATGACTGGTGTGTTGGAATGGAAGGATACAGGCTCTTTAGGAAGGACAGGCAGGGGAGATGAGGAGGGGGTTTCGCCCTCCATGTCAATAACCAGCTGTAGTGCATGGAGCTCTGCCTGGGGGTGATGAGGAACTGACAGAACTTATGAGTGAAGCTTAAAGGGAGGGCAGGGACAGGTAATATTATAGTGGGGGTCTGCTACAGGCCACCTGATCAGGAAGACTGAGCTGATGAGGCCTTCTACAGACAGATAGAAGCAGCCTCATGTTCACAAGTCCTGGTCCACATGGGGGACTTGAACCACCCCGATATCTGCTGGAGGGACAGCACAGCAGGGCATAAGTAATCCAGGAGGTTCCTAGAATGCACTGATGATAACTTCCTTCTTCAAGTGAGAGAGGAGACAATGAGGAGAGGTGCTATGCTGGACCTTGTTCTCACCAACAAGGAGGGGCTGGTGGGGAATGTGAAGCTTGAGGTCAACCTTGGCTGTGCAGTGACCATGAAAAGGATGGCAAGGAGGGTGCACAGAAAGTTCACAACCCTGGACTTTGGGAGAGTAGACTTTGGCCTCTTCAGGGATCTGTTTGGTATAGTCCTGTGGGATAAAGCCCTGGAGGGAAGAGGGGCCCCAAGAAAGCTGGTTAATATTTACCTCCTCCAAGCTCAGGAGCAATGCATCCCAACAAAGAATTCAGGCAAAAACAGCACGAGGCCTGCATGGATGAACAAGGATCTCCTGGCCAAACTGAAGCAGAAAAAGGAAGTCTACAGAGGGTAGAACAAAGGCAGGTAAGCCATGAGGAATACAGAGAAATTGTCTGAGCAGCCGGGGATCAGGTTAGGAAAGATAAAGCCCTATTAGAATTAAATTTGGCCAGGGATGCCATGAGCAACAAGGAAGGCTTCTATAGGTACATCAGTGATAAAGGGAAGACTAGGGAAAATGTGGGCCCTTTTTGGAAAGAAATGGAGACCTGATTACCTGGGATATGGAGAAGGCTTAAGTGCTCAATGTGGCTTTTTGTGCCTGACAAATCTGCTGGCCTTCTATGACAGGGTTACAGGATAGATGGATTGGGGAAGAGTAACTGATGTCATCTACCTGGGCTTGTACAAATCATTGACACTGTGCCACATGACATCCTTCCCCTCCAAAGTGGAGGGGCATGGTTTTGATAGGTGGGTAAGGAATTGACTGGATGGTTGCACTTGAGGAATTGTGGTTAACAGCTTGATGTCCAGGTAGAGAGCAGTGTTGAGTGGTGTTCCTCAGGGATCACTGTTGGGACCAGCGTTGTTTAACCTTTTTGTTGACATGGACAGTGGGACTGAATGCACCCTCCTCAAGCTTGCAGAGGACACCTAGCTGAGTGGTTCAGTTGTCTCCATGGAGGGAAGGGATGCCATCCAGAGGGACCAGGCTTGAGAGGTGGGCCTGTGCAAATCTCATGAGGTTCAACAAAATAATTGATTCTTAAACTTCTCACAGTTCTTATGCATCCAGTAGTTTCTACATTTTTTTAGATGACCACATGCAACATAATACATAGGCTTTCCCTGTGAAAAATATTTGTATCCTGTAGGAGAGAATGACCTTGCCAAGTTGATTTATAAAGAAGGAATACAAATTGTAACATGAAAAACATTGTTCCACTCTACATATTCCCTTATAGTGAATAGCTGTGTTCTTATCTTTTGTACCTAAACTCATTATAATTCACAGCTCATCTAAATTCAGGAAATTATCTTCAGACTGAAAAAAAAATCTTTTTTTTTTTTTTCCCTAGGCAACCTTTGATGCCTTATAGAGAAAATGAATGTAAGGTGTTTCAAAGAGCATTTGAAGGAGTGAAAGCATTACATAGCACTTGTTTTCCAAGGCCCAGGATAGTGTTTCGGGCAGTGGCATGGGGCACAGGATATGTTTCCAGCCACCCAGTGGTTGCTTCCACCATTGTAAGTACGTGGCGCTTACCATTGCGGGTTTGAGGGAGTGTGATGTAATCAATTTGCCAGGCCTCTCCATATTTATATTTCAGCCATCGTCCTCCGTACCA
>NW_023308734.1:0-1025 GCF_011077185.1 Oxyura jamaicensis
CTGCATGGTCACATACCAAGAGTTGTGGTCAACAGCTCATTGCCCACGTGGAGACCAGGGAGGAGTGGTGTCCCTCTGGGGATCTTTAGTTGTGCCAGTATTATTTAACGGAATTGTCCTTCACACTGACTCCACATGTATGGTACGAGTCTCCCTGTGGATTGAGGATGCACCTTTGCACTGTCCCTGACCCACTGGGTCATGAGCTCCACAAGCACAGCTATTTCTCTCCAGGAATGAACCAGAGAAGCAAGGAAGTGGGCTGTTCCTGATGTTTGGAAACATGGCCGACTTCCATTCTACCTTTCTCCTACTTCTTTCCTTGACTTGCACTGTCTCCTATGTCCGGTTCTCTCTGCTGCTATGACGTGCTCACAAGCCAAATGCCACCAGGGATCGACTCCCTCTCTGCTGTTCCCATCACAGGAAGATCTCCGTGCTCCGGGAAAATCTTCCGCAAACGAGGATGAGCTTTTGGTCACCCTACGTGCAGCCAAGACCCCCCGGGGATGTTGCACTTGCTGCTGCTTCCTTTCCGTGCGCTTTCCTCAATAAAGTGCTCAAGAATGCCAGCCTGATGCTCCTCCTCTTCCTTCTTCTCCCAGAGCCCTTCCCACTTCCCTCAGTACAAACGCAACGCTCAAGAGGGCAGCGGGGCAAGTTGAAAAGGGTAACCACACCTTCCAGCACGCCACACAAGACCTACGCTTGACCAAACAAAGGCTTGGGCACGCTAAGGCTCTTCTGCACATGCCCTCTGAAACAATCTCTCCGTGTCAGCACACACGACTGCTTTCTCACCCAGCAGCATTCTCCCACATTGACAACAGATGCACTCACAGAATCCCTTCAGTTTGGAAGTAACCTCTGGAGGCCATGTACTGCAAGTGCCCTGCTCAAGCAGAAGCAGCTACAGCAAGCTGGCCAGGACCATGGGCAGTTGGCTTTCCCAGATCTCCAAAACCTCTGCTTGAGCTGCACTCCCTGACCACCCTCACAGGGGAAAAGGCTTTCCTGCTCTTCCA
>NW_023308735.1:0-1475 GCF_011077185.1 Oxyura jamaicensis
GGTAAAGTTATGGAGAAGATTATCCCTGAAGTTATTGAAGTGCACTTAGGGGACAATGCAGTCATTGGTCCCAGCCAACATGGGTTCATGAGGGGTAGGTACTAACAGATCTGATTTCCTTTTACGATAAGATCACCCATCTAGTCGATCAAGGAAACCAGCTGATGTGATCTTTTTGGACTTCAGCAAAGCTTTTGACACAGGTTCCCATAGCATCCTACTGGACAAAATGTCCAGCATACAGCTAAACATAAAAATCACAGGAAGGATGAACAGTTGGCTGACAGGTAGGGCTCAAAGGGTTGTGGTAAATGGGTCCGCATCAGGCTGGCAGCCCGTCACTAGTGGGGTCCCCCAAGCCTCCATTTTAGGGCCAGTTCTCTTCAATGTTTTTATAAATTATTTGGATGTAGGACTAGAAGGTGTTTTGAGGAAATTTGCTGACTATACTAAACTTGGAGGAGTTTAGTTTCCTTGGAGCTGTGACAGGGGAGGTTCAGGCTGGGTATCAGGAAGAGGTTCTTCCCTGAGAGAGTTGTCACACACTGGAACAGGCTCCCCAGAGACATAGTCATGGCACCAAGCCTGTCAAAGTTTAAGAAGCATTTGGACAGTTCTCTTAGTCATATTGTCTGAATTTTTGTGTAGACCTGTGTGGAGCCAGGAGTTGGACTCGATCAGCCTTATGGGTCCCTTCCAACTCGGGATCTTCTATGATTCTATGATTTTCCTCTGTGAGGCAGTTTCCAGCTCAAGGCTGCTCCCATCTGATCTCTTACCATCCCTCTGCTAACATGGCTGGACAGTGCTGGTGCCCTGCTCATGCTCCACATGGGGCTCCAGGCTGGATGGGGTCTCGGCTAATCCCCCTCTTTTGGGACAGTGGTGCACTTCCAAGGACAGTAGATGCCCAAGGGTGGTATGAATCTCTTTCCAGCCTCCCTTCACTGTTTTTGCTCAGTGTCCGGTGCCTCCCCAACGACTTCAAAGTCCTCATTTCCCTGCAGTCACCTGGGTTTAGCCCTTTCCTTTTGGGTGACTCCACCTTGGGTGATCTCTCACATTGTGGTGCTCTTGTCACTGCCTGACCCAGGCACTTTCTGTCCTTGGAGACCCTCCAGGCTCTCCAGGCACCTCCAGACTCCCCTCCTTTAGGACATCCTCTGTATGGGACAGCCGGCGTAGGTAATGCAGTGACCATTCACCATCTACCCCATCACTGCCTGCTTATACGTTAGTCTTAGATCCAGCCCTCAGTCTCAACCAGGTTACAATGGGACATTGTGGTGGACTTGTCAGTACTAGCTTAACGGTTGGAGTGGATGATCTTAGAGGTCTTTTCCAGACAGGAAATAATTCTATGATTCCATGGTTCTATGGTTCAGCTTTCTGCTTCTGAAACCATGGAGCAACAGGCCCTTTTGGGGAGAATTTGCTCAGGCCTGTTCTTGGCACCAGCTCTGGAAGAAGAGCCC
>NW_023308736.1:0-2511 GCF_011077185.1 Oxyura jamaicensis
GAGAGCCCACCCCTCCCCTCTTCTTCCTTTTTCCACCTTTTATTGCTGAGTGTGACATCATATGGTATGGAATATCCCTTTGGTTGGTTTAGGTCAGCTGGCCTGGTGATGTTTCTTTCTCACTTTTTTGCCCACCCCCAAGGAGGGTCAGAGAGAGTCCTGATGCTGTGCCAGCACTTCTCAGCAGCAGACACAACACCGGTGTGATACCACTGCTGTTCTAGCTACAAGTGCAGAGCGCAGCACTGTATGGGCTGCTGCAGGGAAAGTTAACATCCCAGCCAGACCCAGTACAGCTCTTCTGTGGACTTACTTCATGCTTCATTTTTTTTCCCCTATGGATGCTAACAGTTGTACTGTAGCATCAGTGCACCTGCAAAAGTTTAAGAAAATACATAATTGTCTATCTAAATGGTATAGTGTGGCAAGGGATTCAGACTAGAGAAAAGCCTGTCCCAAAGATGCACACAAAGAACAGCATGTGGAATTTTAATACTCCCTTTTCTTGCTTATTCCACTTTTTGAGCAACAATCTTGTGAATTAACAGTTCATCTACTATATAAGCTTGCAGTCATATACATAAGGTGGAATACTGCTTTGTATTAACAGTCCTAGTATCAACTGTTGTATTCCTGCATGACTTTAAATGCACCAAAGATATATCCATATGGATACATGATCTTTTGGCTTGTCTAAAACTCACTATTTGTGTTTAGGCTCTTTTAAAGTGATATATAGTCCTAAAGGAAAAAATGCAAAATTAATCAGTAACATTAGTTTATCATTATTTCATAGAATCATAACATAGAATTATATCACATAACCTAAGAACGGCTTGGGTTGGAAGGGACCTTAAACATCATCTAGTTCCAATACCCCTGCCATGGGCAGAGAAACCTTCCACTAGACCAGGTTGCCCAGGGCCCCATCCAGCCTGGCCTTGAACACCTCCAGGGATGGGGCATCCACAACTTCTCTGGGAAACCTGTTCCAGTTCCTCACCACCCTCTGAGTGAAGAATTTCCTCCTAACCTCTAATCTAAATCTATCCTCTTTCAGTTTAAAGCCATTTCCCCCTTGTCCTATCACTATCTGCCAATGTAAAAAGTCGCTCTCCATCTTTTTTATAAGTCCCCTTTAAGTACTGAAAGGCTGCAATGAGATCTCCTCAGAGGCTTCTCTTCTCAAGGCTGAACAACCCCACCTCCCTCAGCCTTCCTTCATAGAAGAGGTGTTCCAGCCCTCTGATCAACTTTGTGGCCCTCCTCTAGACCCACTCTAACAGGTGGGGGCCACAGAGATGAAGACAGTAGTCCAGATGGGGCCTCACAAGGGCAGAGCAGAGGGGGACAATCACCTCCCTTGACCTGCTGGTCACTCCTCTTTTGAGGCAGTCCAGGATGCAGTTGGCCTTCTGGGCTGCAAGCATGCACTGCTGGCTTAGGTCGAGCTTTTCGGCCAGCAGAATCCCCAAGTTTTCTCTGAAGGGTTGCTCTCAAGGAGTTCTCTCAGTCTGTACTCATGTCTGGGATTGCCCCTACCCAGGTGTAGCACCTTGCACTTGGACTTGTTGAACCTCATTAGGTTCACTTGGGCCCACTTCTCTAGCTTGTCCAGGTCCCTTTGTGAAGGGAAAGAACGACACGACTCCAGGCTGGTGTGTAGCTGAAGCACTTTATTGTCTAACCCATCTACTTATAAAGGCTTAGCGTATCTACATGCTTTTATCACACAACTTGGCAAAGTTTTCTCGTTTGCTAGTAGCTGGTAGGGTGCTATGTTTTGGATTAGGATGAGAAGAGTGCTGATAACATGCTGATGTTTTAATTGCTGCAGAGCAATGCTTACACTAAGCCAAGGACTTTTCAGCTTCTCACTCTGTCCTGCCAGCGGGCAGGCTGGGGGTGCAGCAAGAGCTGGGAGGGGACAGACCCAGAACAGCAGACCCAAACTGGCCAAAGGGGTATTCCATACCATCTGACGTCATGCTGAACAATATATAGGGGTGGCTAGCCGGGGTGGGGGGGCCGGCTGCTCGGGGTTGGGCTGGGCATCGGTCAGCAGGTGGTGAGCAATTGCATTGTGCATCACTTGTTTGTACATATTATTATTATTATTATTTTCTATCTTAATAAACTGTCTTTATCTCAACTCACAGGCTTCACTTTCCCGTTTCTCTCCCCCATCCCAGAGAGGGAGGGGGGAGGGTGAGCGAATGGCTGTGTGGTGTTTGTTTAGCTGCCAGCCGGGTTAAACCACAACAGCACTTTTGGCGCCCAACGTGGGGCACGAAGGGTTGAGATAACGACAGATCTAATCAGAATGTTGATTGCTTTAATATCAAGTCTGCTGTGCCTGTATTCCAAACTGAGTTTTATAGCACGTTACTTGCTGTATGTGATCCCTGTCGTGCTGTTTATCCTTTCCGGGCCCTGGTTTAAGATCGTTATGGTACTGTGCTGTGTAACAATAGCTTACGATATGATGAAATATCTGGCCATGACTCTAAC
>NW_023308737.1:0-1521 GCF_011077185.1 Oxyura jamaicensis
AAACAAACAAACAGGTAAAGGCTATGTGGAAGTACAGAGGAAAGAAATTACTCTCTAATTCCCACAAATGAGCGATGCTTGACCAAGTCCATGAAGCAGGGCCTCAGCTGTGACACAGGCCTGTAGCGGATCAGAGAGATTGTCTTCATATTTTTGAAGCTGGCAGGACAGATTATACACTGTTGGTCCCATCCCCTCATCCCAATTAAATATTGCCAGCGTACTGGCATATGATGATGGTGCACTCCGCACCAATTTATGCCACATGGATGTTGTGCACTGGACTTCATCAGGATCTTTAGGTGTCATGGGCATTGTCCAAATCGCTATAAATCATCTCGAGCACAGCTAATTCCCGCAGATGCTGGAGACCTTTATCCACAGTGGCCCACTTGCCTACTTGATATACAGTATCTTCCTTATGGGGATACCTTTCTTTCACAGTTGCTAGGAGTCGCCTCTAGAGGCTGAGAACCTGTGTCTCTCTCCCAATTCCTTTGTCAAGTACCATTTCTCTAGAGAGGGAACCTGGCTGCTTGGCTTCATTGGCTTCTAATTGTTGGCTATTGGCCCCAGTGTTCCAGCATTGAAGCAGCCAGGTGAGGATGTGTTCACCTGGGTGTCGACCATAATTCTTTTGTACTTCTCACAACTCACTCAGGGATAGGGATTGAGTGGTTTCTGATTCCTTTACGATTTCCATCTCTTCTTCCTGCTGTTTTTGTGATGGCTGTGCTTTAGAGGTGCCTGCCTCTTCCCCTTCTCCCTCCTTTTTAGGAGAGGCGTTTTTCCTTACTAAACGAGTTGACTTGCATTTTCATTGTTTTGACTTGACTATGGGGGCGACTGATACCATAGTCGGTTGGTCCTCTGTCCACAGCATGTGTTATCTGGCCATCAGATTCAGAGACTTCAAGGTGCTGGATGATGTTAAACAGTGTTTGATAGGAGCAAGCCAGGACCCAGCACAAAGCTGTAAGCTGTCATTCTCCAACATTGTCAGGGGCAGAGCATACGACTCTCAAACATTCTATCACGTTTTTAGGATTTTGCACTTGTTCAGGGGTGAAGTTCAAAACTACTGGGGGAGACACCCGTGACAGGTACCCGTCTATATCCTCCCTCACACCTTGCCACCCGTCAGAAGGCTGTTTCAGGACAGATTCTGGGGTAAGCTTTCTAAACAATCGACTAATCTTAGAGAGAAGAGGAAACCTGTTATGCAGAATTAGAAATAGCAATATATGGGTTATACATGTATATTTAAAATACTCAAAAACTGTAGTATTTAGCCGACTGTGAAAGAAGGAGGAGGTACCATTCCTGATATTATTCATAAACTGACTTCCAGATGAGGAAAGGAAGGCAGTGTAATTCTGAATATTCTCTAAAAGATAGTTTCCATGAGACCCAAATGATAACAGTGCAGAGCCTGAATGCCAGATTAAACTCAAGGCCAGTGCTAGGCAGCACAGTGAGTTTAAAAAAAAAAAAAAAAAAAAAAAAAAAAAAAAAAAAAAA
>NW_023308738.1:0-2474 GCF_011077185.1 Oxyura jamaicensis
GGCCCGCTACACTCCAACCGAAAAGGAGATATTGGCGGCATATGAAGGAGTTTGATCTGCTTTGGAAGTGGTTAGTACTGAAGCACAGCTCCTCCTGGCACCCCGACTGCCAGTACTGGGCTGGATGTTCAAAGGAAGGGTCCCCTCTACACATCATGCAACTGACGCTAAATGGAGCAAGTGGGTTGCACTGATTACTGGTGGCTGCTTGGGGATAGGCTGGGCATTGGTCAGCGATTGGTGAGCAGTTGCATTGTGCATCACTTGTTTCATGCACGTTATTATTATTAGTACTATTATTAATATTATTATTCGTTTCCTGTCTTAATAAACTGTCTTTATTTCAACCCACAGGCTACATTTTCCCATTTATCTCCCCCATCTGAGAGAGGGAGGGGGGAGGGTGAGCGAACAGCTGTGTGGAGCTTAGCTCCCAGCTGGGTCAAACCACAAAAATAACATACTTTGTTGAAAGCTGATTAACTGTGTTTTTGATCGACTGTTATTCCATTTTTTTTTTTGTAAACCGTGATGCAAAGAACCCCTCAAATTGTATTAACAAACCCTTCTTCCACTGCCTCTGACAAAGGTTAATGGAGCTTGCCCATGTTAGTCTTTTGCTTTTTGGTTGTTTTATGAGTTACCCACACATACATGTAAATATATATATGTACATACACACATTATATTTTTATATATATTAATATATATAATTATATTTATATATTATATATGTAGTCATCCATTTTCTTGATCAAGTCTTAAAGTTAGTAATGTTAAAAATACGCTGTGAGGGGAGCTTAAAGCTGGCATTTCCATATATACATCTTATATACAGTTCACAGGCAGAAAGGATGAGAATGGCTTCTGCATTGGTACGGGTATGTGCTTTATTCCAAGCCACTGATGCAGTAATGCCACGGGCACCAGATGGCTGTTTGATATCTGTTGTTGGAAAGGGAAACGGACCGGAGTAACGATGCAACCTTGATGCGAGTATAATCGTCCTCTCCTTATTGCAGGTTCTCATAGAGTATATATAGGCAACTAACTACAGCATGCGCCGATAACAACTTATCATAGGTCTAGCTTCTCCATGCACTTGTCTCCAACTTGTTTCCTCATTATCTCTAATACAAGGACGTGGGAAGCAGGGCAAAGCCACCTGCGAATTCCTTTCCCACAATTCCACCTTTTTATTTACAATCAACCAAATGCTTTCTATATATTTTCTATCAAACACTGCAAACATTACAATAACCAACAGGGCAAAAATCACATACAATTATGATTGTAAAGTAGCGTGCCTACTAGAATCTACATCAATCAACAAGTCACTAAGCACTAAGGATGATGCTTCTCCGCGATGCTACTTCTCACTCTCACAGCACAATCACACAATCACTCAAAGAGGCCTCGTTCACTTTTCATTCATACCACAAGAAAATATCACTTAAAATAATTTGTCCGCGGCTTCAGGAGGTCCATGTCTACTCCCGTGGTGAGCGGCTGAGAGTGGAGACCCCTCTGAGGAAAATGCTCGGGGTGCACCTAGGGGCGTCCGTTCCACAGTCAATCCCACAGCCGAGCAGAGCTGCTCCTGGCACAAGGAACGATGCTATTATAGTTTTGTATAATTACACCAAAGAGATGCATTGCAATAAGGAGCGAGTGTGACATTGACAATTTGTTTCATGGTTTGGTTTTTGCCCATGTAATTGAACCTTACACATGATGTGGCTGTTACACTTCCCAGGATATCTAATTCCTGTGGCTCTAGGGGTGCTCGCAGCAAGTAGACAGTCCAGTCTTTGTTATCTGCCAGGATCCCCACCAGACGTGTCGTAAAGGGGTCGTTAGCACTAGCCAGAGACAGGCACATGGCTTCTTGTCCTGTCATGTTGGTGAGGGTGACCCCGATGTTGTGGCAGGGTTGGATGGAGACCCAGGGCTGGCAATAACCGCTGACAGCGGCGATTGTGAGGAGGAGGCCAACCATGGCCTTACCCCCGTGCTGGTACCCATCTCGGTCCGTGACCTGTGGAGACACAAGCATACCCTCGACCCCAAGTTATTAGAGGCTGGGGTCCCTCCCAAAGACCTGTATTTATATTTGTTACCATCACTAAGGCCTGCTCTGATTCTGGCACCCGTGGCAGTGCAGAATTCATACTTTTGTAATGTTTTACTATGGGTGGCACCTCTTTGTGAGGAAAGGGTAATGCTAGGTGATTTATTATGTAAAGTGCCTTTCCCAACCTGTTCTGTGGTGTTTCCTGGGCGTCTACTGAGGCAGTAACTGGTCATCTCTGTGCGGAGCAACTGGCAGTCCAAAGGCTTAGCTGTAGAATAAATTATCATCATGGTATGAGTGACAGCTTCTCTCCCCTCTATCATTATTGACTGAAATAGCCAAAGGAAAAAGTATATTATGTTTCTCTGTATCACTGAATAAGTCCTTAATGATAGCCAAG
>NW_023308739.1:0-13246 GCF_011077185.1 Oxyura jamaicensis
CTAGCATTGTTCCATACTGACACGAATCAAATAAACACATTTCACATCCCCAAAATAAGCTATTCTATACTTAGTGCATTCATTACATTCATCAAATATCTTATGTGCTGTCCATGTTAATTAATTTTTCTTTCATTCCTCATTACCTTTGTGCCAGCATGTTTAAGGCACAGTTGTGGTTTAACCTGGCCGGCAGTTAAGCAACAAACAGCCGTTTGCTCACCTGACCCTCCCCCCTCTCTCTCTGGGATGGGGGAGAGGAATGGGAAAATGAATCCTGTGGGTTGAGATAGATACAGTTTATTAAGACAGGAAAAAATTAATAAAAATAATAATAATAATAATACTGCTAATAATGTGTACAAAACAAGGGATGCACAATGCAATTGCTCACCACCTGCTGACCGATGCCCAGCATATCCCTGAGCAGCTGGGGGCCCCCCCACTCTGGGTAGGCACCCCTATGTATTGTTCAGCATGACGTCAGATGGTATGGAATACCCCTTTGGCCAGTTTGGGTCAGCTGTCCTGGGTCTGTCCCCTCCCAGCTCCTGCTGCACCCCCAGCCTGCCCGCTGGCAGGACAGAGCGAGAAGCTGAAAAGTCCTTGGCTTAGTATAAGCACTGCTCTGCAACAATTAAAACATCAGCACGTTATCAACACTCTTTTCATCCTAAATCCAAAACATAGTACCCTACCAGTTACTAGGAGGAAAATTAACTCTCTCCTAACTAAAACCAGGATATATATCCACCCCTTATTCCATACCATTTATTTCATGCTCAGGTTACACCTTTTCCAATACATTCCAATTAATCACTATTTTCATCTATGGTACATAGAATGTCTGAGTTTGCATAGTCCGTGACTGACTTCAGGCTCCACCTGTTACAGCAGTCTTTCAGGGCAGAAGAGATGGTGAGTGATGTTGGATCATCACACACTGAAGCCCATTCTCGTTCCATCACATCTCTGTGCTTGTCCATTTCTATCAAAATTCATTCATTATTATCTGCGTGGCTATTACTGTGATACCAATAATAGGACATTGACATATATCAATCATGGTAGTGATGACATACAGTATTATATAATAATTAGCATAATACAATTCAACTCATGGGCTATTCTCACCCAGTATTAAATCCCCTTGAGGTACACACCGGACCTCCCCATTCTTTTGCATTACCCACCACGTGCATCCAGGTCCCTGAGCAAAAGCAATCCCACAAATGGGTTTGCCTTTTCCTGAGGCAGGAGTAGCCCAGACTCTTTTACCCAGCATGTTTCTTACATGCGCTACAGAGGCTTTGTCCCCTTCTACAGTATGTGACAGTATTGATTGGGCAGGTCCAGCTCGGTTGGCAAATCCCCTAGTATTGACTAACCAGGTGGCCTTTGCCAAATGTGCATCCCAATTTCTGAATGTCCCAGCACCCATTGCCTTCAAGGTAGTCTTTAACAACCCATTGTATTGCTCAGCTTTCCCAGATTCTAGTGCATGATAGGGGATGTGATACACCCACTCAATACCATGTTCTTTGGCCCAAGTGTCTATAAGGTTGTTTCAGAAATGAGTCCCATTGTATGACTCAATTATTTCTGGGATGCCATGTCGCCAAAGGACTTGCTTTTCAAGGCCCAGGATGGTGTTCCGGGCGGTGGCGTGGGGCACAGGATATGTTTCCAGCCATCCGGTGGTTGCTTCCACCATTGTAAGTACGTGGCGCTTGCCGTTGCGGGTTTGAGGGAGTGTGATGTATTCAATCTGCCAGGCCTCTCCATATTTATATTTCAGCCATCGTCCCCCGTACCAAAGAGGCTTTGACTGTTTGGCTTGCTTGATTGCAGCACATGTTTCACAATCATGAATGACCTGTGCTATAGTGTCCATGGTCAGGTCCACCCCTCGATCCCAAGCCCATCTGTATGTTGCATCTCTACCTTGATGGCCTGAGGTGTCATGGGTCCATCGAGTTATAAATAATTCACCCTTATGTTGCCAGTCCAGGTCCATCTGAGCCACTTTAATCTTAGCAGCCTGATCTACATGCTCCTTGTTTTGATCAGAGAATCATAGAATATCCCGAGTTGGAAGGGACCCATGAGGATCATCAATTCCAACTCCTGGCACTGCACAGGTCTACCCAAAAGTTTAGTTCATGTGACTAGTTCATGTCACAGTCCAATCGCTTCTTAAATTCAGACAGGCTCGGTGAAGTGACTACTTCACTGTGGAGCCTATTCCAGTGCACAACCACCCTCTCGGTGAACAACCTCTTCCTGATATCCAGGCTAAAATTCCCCTGCCTCAGCTTAACACCATTCTCGCGGGTCCTATCACTGGTGCTTATGGAGAATAGGTCACCCTGGGATGAATCCCATCCAGACCCATGGACTTGTATGGATCCAGGTGGAACAGCAAATCCCACACACATTCAGGGTCGGTTGGGAGTTTATCATTCCCACTGTCATGGTCCTCCAGCTCAGAGCACCCTGGTTCCCGAAGCCCATCATCAGTGTTGAATACAGAGGTGAAGAATGCATTAAACGTCTCTGCTTTGCCTATGTCCTTGTCTGTGAGGAGACCTTCCCCATCAAGTAGCGGACCCATGTTTTCTTTGGTTCTTATTTTTATGTTCACATATATAAAAAAAACCTTTTAATTGTCTCCCACAGACATGGCCAGCTTCAACTCTAGTTGGGCTTTGGCCACATGAATTTTCTCCCTACAAACACAAACAGCATCCCTGTATTCCTTCCACGTTGCCTTCCAGCAGCCATACACTTTCTTTTTTTGCCTAAGCTCCAGCAGAAGATCCCTGGTCAGCCAGGCCGGCCTTCTGCCCGGCCTGCTTGACTTCCAATATTTTGGAATTGCCTGATCCTGTGCTTTTAGGAGGCAGTGCTTAAAGACTGACCAGCACTGATGGACACCAACACCTTCAAAAGCAGTTTCCCAGGGGACCTTGCTGACTAGTTCCCTGAGCAGCCTGAAGTCTGCTTTCCCCATATCCAGGGCTGAAGTTTTGGTGGCTTTTTTCCTTCTGTCACCATAAACTTTAAACTCAACCACTTCATGGTCCTTATGGCCAAGACGGCTACCAATTGCCACGTCTCCCACAAGACCCTTTCTGTTCTCCAGCAACAGATCTAGGAGGGCACCGTTCCTAGTTGGCCCTCTTAGCACCTGCACCATTAAGTTATCATCTAGTTGCTTTATGAACCTCCTGGACTTGCTCGTGTTGGCCATGTGGTGATCCCAGTTGACGTCTGGCAACTGAAGTCCCCCATAAGGACAAGGGCAGTTGATCTCGAGGCATCTCTTAGTTCCTCAATAATTCATCGGCATTGTCGTCCTGGCTGGGTGGTCTGTAATAGACTCACACAACGACATCCCCTTTATTTGTTCCTCCCTTAATCCTTACCCAGAGGCTCTCAACTTTGCCATTGCCAACTTGAAGTTCCACACAGTCCAGCCCCTGATTCACGTACATCGACACCCCCCCTCACCTTGCCTACCCTGCCTGTCCCTCCTGAAGAGCCTGTATCCATTTATTGTGACTCACCAGCCACAGTACTCATCCCACCAGGTTTTGCTTATGCCAATGATGCCGTAGCTGTGGGACTGGGCCAAGGCTTCTAGCTCATCAATTTTATTCCTCATACTGCGTGTGATTGTGTAGAAGCACTTCAAATGCACCTCCCTGCATGCATCACCTTGTGGAGCACACTGACGGACCTCACTTGCACATAGTCCCTCTGATTCTGGCACACCATCCTTTGGTTTATCACTGGCTAGCCTGGTTTTATCCCTTCCCCCTTCGATTCTGGTTTAAAGCCCTATCAATCAGCCCTGCTAACTCCTGAGCAAAAATCCTTACCCCTCTCTGAGTGAGGCATATCCCATCTGGGGCCAGCAGGCCCGGTTTCGTGTAGACCTTCCCATGATCAACAAACCTGAAGTTCTGCCAGTCCTGAAGCCACGTGTTAATGTGATGAGCCTGCCTGTCAGCATCAATCCCCCCTATCGGAAGGACAGAGGCAAACACAACCTGTGCCCCTGAACCTTTAACTAGTTGCCCCAAAGCCCTAAAATCCCTTTTGATCGCTCTCAGTCTTATCCTTGCTACTTTGTCATTACCAGCCTGAAAGACCAGTAGCGGGTAGTAGACAGTGGGCCGTACCAGGTGCTTGACTTTCATAGCGAAGTCTCTCACCCAAGCCCCAGGGAGGCAACAGACTTCCCTGTGGGTTGGGTCCAGTCGGCCTATTGGGCCCTCTGTCCCTTTCAGAAGGCAGTCCCCCATGACGATAACCCTTCTTTCTTTCTTGACAGAAGATGTAGCGATGTGAGGGGTAGGTTGCCTTGCCTTAGGCACCCTCTCCAACTGGGATGGGCTTTCATCTACTTCGTTGTTCTGACTGCCGTGCTCTAGACCCTCATATCTGTTATATAAGGGTAGATGGGAAGGTGAGGTGGGCAGGCACAGGGCTTGCCTACCACCCCGAGCAGGAACCTGCCTCCATTCCCGCCCTTGGCCTAGGTCCCCTCCTGGTGGGATGAGGGCACTTTTGTCTTCTGCGTAGCAGGAGACACTTGTGCTGAGGCAGGCTCGTGAGTCTCTGATTGGATATAGAGGAGAAAAGAGAATATAATAGAGAATAGAGAACGGATTACATACGACATAGTCACGCAGAAAAATATTAACAGCAAGCTGAAGATTGCGACTAGCAAGTGTGTTAGTTTTAAATATTTTAATAAATTCTACTTCTATCCCCATCCTTTTGCATTACCCACCAGGTGTACTCTGGTCCTTGGGTGAAGACAATACCACGAGTAGGTTTGCGTTTTCCCATTGCAGGAGCAACGCACACCGCCTTCCACTTCCCCATCCACTTCCCTACATGCACTACAGGGACTGTAGCTTCTCCCACAGTTGCAGGGGTTTTGTTTCAGCAGGACCAGGAAGTCTGTCAGAACCACTGTATGGGCTGCGTCAGGGAAAGTTAACTCCATCCCAGCCAGACCCAGCACACACCCTCAGTAAGTTTGCAGTCGACACCAAGTTGGGGGGAAGTATCGATCTACCAGAGGGTAGGAAAGCCCTCCAGAGGGACCTGGACAGGTTGGATCAATGGGCAGAGGCCAATGGGATGAGGTTCGACATGGCTAAGTGCCAGGTCCTGCACTTTGGTCACAACAACCCCATACAATGCTACAGGCTTGGGGTGGAGTGGCTGGAAAGCTGTGCAGAGGAAAAGGATCTGGGGGTGTTGGTCAATGCTCGCCTGAACATGAGCCGGCATTGTGCCCAGGTGGCCAAGAAGGCCAATGGCATCCTGGCTTGTATCAGGAATAGTGTAGGCAACAGGACCAGGGAGATGATCGTCCCCCTGTACTCTGCTCTGGTGAAGCCCCACTTCGAGTACTGTGTTCACTTTTGGGCCCCTCATTTCATGAAAGACATCCAGGCCCTGGAGCGTGTCCAGAGAAGGGCTATGAAGCTGGTGAAGGGTTAGAACACAACTCCTATGCAGAGCAGCTGAGGGAGCTGGGGTTGTTTAGTCTGGAGGAGAGGAGACTCAGGGGAGACCTTATTGCTCTCTACAGCTACCTGAAAGGAAGGTGTGGGGAGCTGGATTTTGGCCTCTTCTCACAGATAACTAGCAATAAAACAAGAGGGAATGGCCTCAAGTTAAGTGTTCCTTAATATTGATCCATTACCCCTATATTCAATTAGAATCATAGAATCATTAAGGTTGGAAAATACCTCCAAGATCATCTGGTCCAACCATCACCCTACTACCAATGTCACCCACTAAACCATGTCCCGAAGCACCAGTTCCAACCTTTCTCTAAACACCCCCAGGGATGGTGACTCCACCACTTCCCTGGGCAACCCATTCCAATGCCTGACTACTCTTTCTGAGAAGAAATTTCTCCTTATTTTCAACCTACACATTGCCTGGCACAACTTGGATAGGACACTGTCAAACAGATTTTGGCAGAAATTACTTTGTACAATTCAGTGACTTCTTAATGTTTTCCTTCTGATTGCACTTTGGCACAGTCCCCTTCCAAGAGTATGGCAGCTGAAAACACATTTTTTTTGTCTGTTAAATCACCTTTGTGCTGAGTGTTCAACAGAAGCAAAATTCCTTTGCAAAAGAACTTCATTTGATATGTTGCCTTACTGCTCTCACTGGTTTTCTGAATGTATTTTTTACAGAAAGCAAAGCCTCTGCATACTGAAAATGTCAGCAGAGTTTGAATTACTAGTCATGTGCTGGTTTGAATACACTGAAACCTTTTTGAACTGCAGCATCTGAAGGGAAAAGGTGAAACGTGCATGCTCTATAAATAGCCTCTGTAGCGAACAAGCACTCTTCTTGCAACTCTTGTTGTCTTTAGTTAATAATGAACAAACTATTTTCAAGGTGAAATACTAGAGTTCTTGGTGCTTGTTTTTTTTTGTTTGGTTGGTTGGTTTTTGAATGGGTAAATATTTTCAGCAAAGGTTTGTATTTTCAATTAAAAGAGGAATTTTCTTTTTGAGATTTTCTGCTGCTTTGGATCCATTAATGAACTGTCAGTACCTCCCAATCACACCGCAGGTTCAGTCCCTTTGCCTTCATCAAGGAGCACCTAACATCTCTCTTCTTGGCAGCCTGTAAATTACTGCTGACGAAAGCTTTTTAGCAAAGCACAGTGAGTCAATTTTCTACCTGCTACAAACTTTTCCTACGTTGGAGATGATTAGATGGTTATGTTAAAAAAGATGAAGGGGAGGGGAATAGCTCTTCGTGTTCAATCACAGCAGTCCAATCAGTGCTTCTGAGTTGAAATTTCCAGAACTATCTTCTATGGCATGTTGAAACCTTTTTAAAGGTTATATGTACTAACAACAATTTATTTTTTTAAATACACAAACAGAAAAAGAAGAGGAAAATCATGCTTCGTAATTCCCAGGCATTGCAACACTGTTAATGCAGAGCTGCTACATTTTGGGCTGTGAGGGCAGTTGATCTTTGTTTAAATCCTCTGTAATATAAAAAGGGTAGGTTAGGCAACTTGGCTGTGCTAGTGCTGTCATTGTTTAGAGCAGGATCTGTGTATATAAATGTGTTGTGGTTTAACCTGGCTGGCAGCTAAATACCACACAGCCCTTTGCTCACCCTCCCCCCTCCCTCTCTGGGATGCCCCCCAGAGAAAGGGGAAAGTGAAGCCTGTGGGTTGAGATAAAGACAGTTTATTATGATAGGAAATAATAATAATAATAATAGTGTGCAAGTGATGCACAATGCAATTGCTCACCACCTGCTGACCGATGCCCAGCCTATCCCTGAGCAGCCGGCCCCCCACTCTGGCTAGCCACCCCCATATATTGTTTAGCATGACGTCAGATGGTATGGTATATCCCTTTGGCCAGTTTGGGTCAGCTGTCCTGGTTCTGTCCCCTCCCAGCTCTTCCTGCACCCCCAGCCTGCCTGCTTGCAGGACAGAGCGAGAAACTGAAAAGTCCTTGGCCTAGTGCAAGCACTGCTCTGCAACAACCAAAACATCAGCATGTTAACAACACTCTTCTCATCCTAATCCAAAACATAGCACCCTACCAGTTACTAGGAGGAAAATTAACTCTATCCTAGCTGAAACCAGGACAAAATGTTGCTGCTAATAACATGAATTCTCAAAAAATCTCCTTGTAGGGAGAGCAGGGAGACGACTTTTCATCTGAATATGAGTAGGGACTTAGAGATAGTTCTTCTGCTAACTTTGTCTGGAGGCATTCATCATTCCAGGAGGATTTTAACCTTTTCAATACTTGAATTACATGCTGAAAAATTACAAGTGATAACATTGTTGGAATGGCTGGTTGGGCTTTTTTTTTTTTTAATTGCTTTCATAGAAAAGACCCATAGAGAAGAGATTTTCTATTGGAATTAATAGTTCAGCTACTTATTAAAAGTAGGAAGAAATGGGATCAAGCCCTTTCAGTGTTCAAGTGTTAGGCTTTTCCTCAGCTCACAGATGAGAAATAGTTTTATGTATGCTTTGTAGGAAACTGATATTAAAAAGAAAAATATCCCATACAATTTCTTTGAGACCACTAATCCAACTTTCATATGCTGGGAATTAACCTGTGTTGTGGTTTAACCCGGCTGGCAGCTAAACACCACACAGCCGTTCGCTCACCCTCCCCCCTCCCTCTCTGGGATGGGGGAGAGAAACGGGAAAGTGAAGCCTGTGAGTTGAGATAAAGACAGTTTATTAAGATAGAAAATAATAATGATAATAATAATAATATGTACAAAAAAGTGATGCACAATGCAATTGCTCACCACCCGCTGACCGATGCCCAGTCCAACCCCGAGCAGCCGGCCCCCCCACCCCGGCTAGCCACCCCTATATATTGTTCAGCATGACATCAGATGGTATGGAATACCCCTTTGGCCACTTTGGGTCAGCTGTCCTGGGTCTGTCCCCTCCCAGCTCTTGCTGCACCCCCAGCCTGCCCGCTGGCAGGACAGAGTGAGAAGCTGAAAAGTCCTTGGCTTAGTATAAGCAGTGCTCTGCAGCAATTAAAACATCAGCATGTTATCAGCACTCTTCTCATCCTAATCCAAAACATAGCACCCTACCAGCTACTAGGAGGAAAAATAACTGTCCTAACTGAAACCAGGACATATATCCACCTCTTATTCCATACCATTTATGTCATGCTCAGGTTACACTTTTTCCAATACATTCTAGTTAATCACTATTTTCATCTATGGTAATGAAGACACACAGTGTTAATAATAATTAACATAATACAACTCAACTCATGGGCTATTCTCACCCAGTATTAAATCCCCTTGAGGTACACACCGGACCTCCCCATTCTTTTGCATTACCCACCAAGTGCATCCAGGTCCTTGAGCAAAAGCAATCCCACGAATGGGTTTGCCTTTTCCTGAGGCAGGAGTAGCCCAGACTGTTTTACCTAGCATATTTCTTACATGCACTACAGGAACTTTATCCCCTTCTACTGTACGTAGCAGGTTTGATTGGGCAGGTCCAGCTCGATTGGCAGATCCCCTAGTATTGACTAACCAGGTGGCCTTTGCCAAATGTGTGTCCCAATTTCTGAATGTCCCAGCACCCATTGCTTTCAGTGTAGTCTTTAACAGTCCATTGTATCGCTCAACTTTACCGGAGGCTGGTGCGTGATAGGGGATGTGATACACCCACTCAATACCATGTTCTTTGGCCCAAGTATCTATAAGGTTGTTTCGGAAATGAGTCCCATTGTCTGACTCAATTCTTTCTGGGGTGCCATGTCGCCATAGCACTTGCTTTTCAAGGCCCAGGATAGTGTTTCGGGCAGTAGCATGGGGCACAGGATATGTTTCCAGCCACCCGGTGGTTGCTTCCACCATTGTAAGTACGTGGCGCTTGCTGTTGCGGGTTTGAGGGAGTGTGATGTAATCAATCTGCCAGGCCTCTCCATATTTATATTTCAGCCATCGTCCCCCGTACCAAAGAGGCTTTGACCGTTTGGCTTGCTTGATTGCAGCACATGTTTCACAATCATGAATAACCTGTGCTATAGTGTCCATGGTCAGGTCCACCCCTCGATCACGAGCCCATCTGTATGTTGCATCTCTGCCTTGATGGCCCGAGGTCTCATGGGCCCATCGGGCTATAAATAGTTCACCCTTATGTTGCCAGTCCAGGTCCACCTGAGCCACTTCAATCTTAGCAGCCTGATCCACCTGCTGGTTGTTTTGATGTTCTTCAGTAGCCCGATTCTTGGGCACATGAGCATCTACATGGCGTACCTTTACAACCAGGTTCTCTACCCGGGCAGCAATATCTTGCCATAATGCAGCAGGCCAAATGGGTTTGCCCCTGTGCTGCCAGTTGTTCTGTTTCCATTGCTGTAACCACCCCCAAAGGGCATTTGCTACCATCCATGAATCAGTGTATAGGTAGAGAACTGGCCACTTTTCTCGTTCGGCAATATCTAAAGCCAGCTGGATGGCTTTCACTTCTGCAAATTGACTCGATTCACCTTCTCCCTCAGCAGCTTCTGCAACTCGTCGTGTAGGACTACATACAGCAGCTTTCCATCTCCGATGCTTTCCCACAATGCGACAGGACCCGTCAGTGAACAGGGCATATCTCTTCTCATTTTCTGGTAGCTTGTTGTACAGTGGGGCTTCTTCAGCACGGACCACCTCCTCCTCTGATGACATCCCAAAGTATTTGCCTTCTGGCCAGTCCATAATCACTTCCAAGATTCCCGGACGACTGGGGTTTCCTATTTGAGCCCGCTGAGTAATAAGTGCAACCCACTTGCTCCATGTAGCGTCAGTTGCATGATGTGTAGAGGGGACCCTTCCTTTGAACATCCAGCCCAGTACTGGCAGTCGGGGTGCCAGGAGGACCTGTGCTTCAGTACCAACCACTTCTGAAGCAGATCGAACTCCTTCATATGCCGCCAATATCTCCTTTTCGGTTGGAGTGTAGCGGGCCTCAGATCCTCTGTATCCCCGACTCCAAAACCCTAGGGGTCTACCTCGAGTTTCCCCAGGTTCTTTCTGCCAGAGGCTCCAGGTGGGGCCATTCTCCCCGGCTGCGGTGTAGAGCACATTCTTTACATCTGGTCCCGTCCGGACTGGCCCAAGGGCTACTGCATGAACTATTTCCTGCTTAATTTGTTCAAAAGCTTGTCGTTGCTCAGGGCCCCATTCAAAATCATTCTTCTTACGGGTTACTTGGTAGAGCGGGTTTACAATCAGACTGTAATTTGGAATGTGCATTCTCCAAAACCCCACGACACCTAGGAAAGTTTGTGTTTCCTTTTTGCTAGTTGGTGGAGACATAGCTGTTATTTTGTTGATCACATCCATTGGGATTTGACGACGTCCATCTTGCCATTTTATTCCTAAAAACTGGATCTCTCGTGCAGGTCCTTTAACTTTATTTTGTTTTATGGCAAAACCGGCCTTCAGAAGGATTTGGATTATTTTCTTTCCTTTCTCAAAAACTTCCTTTGCTGTGTCACCCCACACAATGATGTCATCGATGTACTGCAGGTGTTCAGGAGCTTCCCCCTGCTCCAGCGCAGACTGGATCAGTCCATGGCAAATTGTAGGGCTATGTTTCCACCCCTGGGGCAGCCGATTCCAAGTATATTGGACTCCCCTCCAAGTAAAAGCAAACTGTGGCCTGCACTCTGCTGCTAGAGGGATGGAGAAAAATGCATTAGCGATATCAATTGTGGCGTACCACTTGGCTGCCTTTGATTCCAGTTCGTACTGGAGTTCTAGCATGTCCGGCACTGCAGCACTCAGCGGTGGTGTGACCTCGTTCAGGCCACGATAGTCCACGGTTAGTCTCCACTCCCCATTAGTCTTTCGCACTGGCCATATGGGACTATTAAAAGGTGAATGAGTCTTGCTGATCACTCCTTGGCTCTCCAGCTGACGAATTAGCTCATGGATGGGAATCAGGGAGTCTCGGTCGGTGCGATATTGCCGCCGGTGCACAGTTGTAGTAGCAATTGGCACTTGCTGTTCTTCGACCCTCAGCAACCCCACAACAAAAGGGTCCTCTGAAAGACCGGGCAAGGTAGACAATTGTTCAATGCCCTCTGTCTCTAAGGCAGCTATGCCAAAAGCCCACCGGAAGCCTTTCGGGTCCTTGAAATATCCTCTTCTAAGATCTATGTCTATGCCAAGGATGCATGGAGCATCCGGGCCAGTCACAATACGGTGTTTTTGCCACTCATTCCCAGTTAGACTCAGTTCAGCTTCCAATACAGTTAATTGCTGGGATCCCCCCGTCACTCCATAAATACTGATGGGCTCTGGCCCTGTATAGCTTGATGGCATTAGAGTACATTGTGCACCGGTGTCTACTAAAGCCTTATACTTCTGTGCGCCTGATGTGCCAGGCCATCGAATCCACACAGTCCAATAAACTCGATTGTCCCTTTCCTCCCCCTGGCTGGAGGCAGGGCCCCTCTAATCTTCATCAGAATCTTCATTCCTGTGTTTAAAGGACTGCCTGCTGGAAGTTGGAGCAGCAAACTTTTCAGAGACCCCCTTTTTCCCAATTGTTTTCTTTTGCAACTCACGTACCCGTGCCTCTAGGGTCGCGGTGGATTTTCCATCCCATTTTCTCATGTCCTCTCCATGGTCACGTAGGTAAAACCACAGGATGGCCCGAGGTGTGTATCCACCATATTGTCTTCCTTGCACGGATGAGCGCTTACCCCTAATAGCAGAGACATTGGTTTGTACAGGAGGGGAGGAAAATAATCTCTCTTCAAGGTGGTGGACCTTTTCAGAAAGTTTCTCCAAAGTATTCCCTTTTAGTTGATGGACGCTTTCAGAAAGTTTCTCCACAGCCGAGACGCAGGCCTGTAGGGAAGAGGAGAGGCTTTCTTCGTACTGCCGGAGTTGTTTAGCCACATCACCCACTGTGGGTTCCTCATCCTCTTTCCAGGCCATTATTGCCAATGAGCTGGCATATGATGATGGTGCACTCCGTACAAACTTCCGCCACATGGGTCGAGTGCACCTGACTTCATCTGGATCAGTGGGTACTTGTCCATTGTCTGGGTCCTCATAAATCACCTCCCGTACAGCTAATTCCCTCAGGTACTGGATTCCCTTCTCCATAGTGGTCCACTTGCTTGGCAGACATACAAGTTCTTCCTTGTAGGGATACCTTTCCCTTACAGCATACAGGAGACGCCTCCAGAGGCTGTGAGATCGTGCTCCATCTGCAATTGCTTTGTCAATGCCTGCATCTCTAGCAAGGGATCCCAGCCGCCTGGCTTCCTTGCCGTCTAATTCCACACAATTGGCTCCGGTATCCCAGTACCGGAGCAGCCAGGTGACAAGCTGCTCACCTATGCAGCGACCAAAATCTTTTTGCACATCTCGTAGCTCACGCTGGTATAGGTTTCGGGTAACTACTGTTGATTTTTCAACATCCCCATCTTCATCCTCCTGCTCCTCTGATAGTCCGACCTCGTCTTCTCTACACCTAGACCTAGCAGAAGACTCTCTGCGTTCTAAACGACCTGAGTCTCTATACCATTTTTTCACCTTGTCTACAGGGGCAACTTGTACTGCTACAGCTCGTTTCTCTGACCCAACCACAGGGTCTGCCACAGGGGTTGGAACACCCTCTGCAGGGCCAACTTGCACTGCTACAGCTCGTTTCTCTGGCCCAGCCACAGGAGCT
>NW_023308740.1:0-2441 GCF_011077185.1 Oxyura jamaicensis
CGCCAGCTTCCTACAGAGCTGCCTTAGGAGGAGCATGGCCACCAAGACAATCTGAATTATCAGACTCAGCTGAGATCTGGTGTAACACCACCCACACAAGGGTCTGCAGCCAGCAGGGAAAGAGGTGCAGGTCTGGGAGTCCCTCAGACAGGCTGGTGTGGAGAGGAGCAAGGGCTGTGTCAAGGCTGAAAGTCCCAACAGAACCCAGGTCTGTGTGTCCATGGCTATGGTTGTAGTCTCGGCCCCTGAGGCCTATGAGGACACAGCTTAGCGTTTAAGCACCAGGGGCTCATTGCCTCGTCTCCCCCACCCATGAACCAGGCAGCGGTCGTACCATTCTCCTGCACTTGGCAATGCACATCCTCATCTCCTACTGCCCCAGGAAGTGCCCTGAGCAGTGTGTGAAGGGAAAGGATCTCCCTTCGCAGGGACCTGGGTCAAGGCTTGGGCCTTACCCTTGGTGAAACACATCCAGTGTTCCTGCACATCTGTGTCACCTTCACACTGCCTTTGTCTACTCGTCCTCACGGCCTCCAAGGTGCGTCTCTAACAAACTCCAAGGGAGGCTGTGTCAGTGCTGGCCCTCAGGGGGACATGGCAGGAAACTTGCCTCTGACTTGGACTCCTTCCGAGATGTCTTCCATTGTCTCTCAGGGCCTGAGGTTCATGGGCTCATCAGCAAAGCCCCCAGAGGAGTGATGACAATGCCCTGGTCTGGGCCTCTGCTGCTGAGCTGAGCTGGGCTACCTACCTGAAGCCCATCTCCTTGTATTTCATTATTATTTGGTTGTTTTGTTTTCATTGTGGTTTCCTACGTGCAGATCTTCAGGGCTGTGCTGAGGATGCCCTCTGAGCAGGGCCAGCACAAAGCCTTTTCCACGTGCCTCCCGCACCTGGCCGTGGTCTCCCTGTTTGTCAACGCTGCCATGTTTGCCTACCTGATGCCCCCCTCCATCTCCTCCCCATCCCTGGACCTGGTGGTGGCAGTTCTGTACTCGGTGGTGCCTCCAGCAGTGAACCCCATCATCTACAGCATGAGGAACCAGGAACTCAAGCATGCACAGTGGAAATTAATGACTAGATGTGTTTCAGAAGCAATAAATTTCCATTCTATTTCTGCAGATGACTAATAATGTCAGTGACTGTAAGAACAACTGATATTACCAATGTTATTATGTGTGTCTGTGTGTATTTATGAGTGTTTTTATTACAGGACTTTGTGTTAATACAGCTGAAGGTGCGCATTAAAATGATCCGATTCATCTCATTTCTTTTACAGGATGTACCCGTTGAGTATAGCTCAGACACTCTGTATCTGGAGAGCTAGGCTCTCTGGGAATTTAAATAAAAGAAAGGAGACTCACTGCCTGCTCTGATGTCCTTCCTCCGAGACGTGGCCTGGCTCTGCAGGGGCAGTGCCCGTGTGCAGGGCTGCAGAGGAAAAGAGTCCCATCGCAGCAGCACGGCCAGGGAGCAGCAGCGCTGGGTCCATGCAGAGCTGCTCTCCTGCCACTGCCCCCCTGTCCTGCTGAGCCCTGCTGCTGGGGTCAGGCCCGGCTGCTCCTGCAGCTTGGTGCCAGTGCTGCTATGGGGCTGTGCTGGGACCGCAGGCAGGGACAGGCCGTGGGCACTTGAGTGGCACAGCTGGCCTCCACTGCAGCACTTCCCTGCTAAGAGGGGATCTCCTCTGGGCACTGCCTGGAGGCTGAGGCTTTCCTGCTCAGGAGCTGTCAAGAAGAAGCCCCAGGCAGAGACTCCAAAGGGGCTCCGTGCTTTGCTTCTTTCCAGACGGACTCTGTGTGGTGAGAGCAGTCCCAGCATGGACGTTTAGGGATTTGGGTCTGCTTCAGAGGTTCCTTGTTGGTGGCCTGTGTCCATGCAGATGGCAAATTGACTCCAGTTCCAAGGGCCTCAGTGCCTGGGCCTCTGTAGCACAAGATGGGGCTGACGGCAGGTGAATGTTTTTTGCCGACGGAAGCAGGAACTTCCAGGAGAGCCCAGGAGGTTGGCAGGGGCAGCTTGAGCCTGGCAGACATCAGGGAATGGAGCCCGCACAGCGTGAGCCTGTCCAAGGTGGACTGAGCAGAGCTCCAGTGCTCAATCTGCTGTGAGCAGGCAGAGGAGAGCTCTGCAGCCCCCGGGCACGCAGCAGCCCCAGCCAAGGAGCCTGGCGAGGGATTTGACTGCAAGGTGCGTCCTGCCCTAGCACCTCACAGGACTGGCACAGAGCTGGCTCCTGAATGTCAGAGAGGCTGGGAGCCCAGGACGTGTGCCATGGGCTTGAAGGATCACAAGCAGATCACTTCTACGTGGGCAGGTCCTGGTCCAAGAAGGGGGTGTTTTGGAGGTGTGGTATGACAAGGGCAGTGGTGCCTCAGCACCTCTAGTCCAGCACAAAGCTCATGGATGTGAAGTGGCTGTGAGTGGGCTTTTTTCGGAAG
>NW_023308741.1:0-3107 GCF_011077185.1 Oxyura jamaicensis
AATGCCCTCGTCCAGATCATTGATGAAGATGTTAAAGAGGACCGGCCTACATCTTTAATTGGGTTTATGAGGTTTTCACATCAATATTCTAAATACATAAATCTTTCCTTTAGTACACAATTTATGGTGAATGAACAAAAATCAAAAAACTTTACTACCAATCTTAGTATCTTGAATTTTTTCCTTGGTTGATTAGGACTAAACACACATACCTAGTCCTGAGACCTGAGCATGTTACTACAATGAAGATGCTTGGAAATGAATTTCCATTTTAAGAATTATCAGTAAAAGATTTTTTTGCATTATGGATCAAATGTCTGTTAGTGTATTCAAGTCTGACTCCATTGATTTGATTGCTCTATACATTTCAGAAATCATTGTAGCTTTGAACAAGAATTATTTTCAATAAGACATTATTCATGTCTGCTCATGAATTAGGCTTTGAAATATTTGTACTAATATTTTCTATTATGTTGGTCAACAGGGTGGCATTCTGTAAGTTTCACTTTGATATTGAGATTCAAATATTCACAACAAAAACATGAATGTCTCATGATTGCAACTGTGAAAATAGCAAGAGATTACACCAACTTTGAAGATGGATTCTGTTCTTATCCTTTTCATTATTAATTTCCCTGAATTATAATGGTAAATTTGGGGAGCTTGCTTGAGTTGATGAGCATTAATGGATATTCACACCTGAGCAGTATATTTGCAGGGAAAAAAAAAAAAAAAAAGAAGACTACTAGGATTACTATAAATAGTTCCTATGCAATTGTATAAATACAAAATAGCCCTGTGCGCAAAACTGTGAAATCTCAGGACAGGTATTTGCCACTTATAATAATTTATTAATTTGAAATGGGCAAATAGGTAATTTTATGCCAATTCACTTTAGGCTGCTCAATGTAGACACAGCTGCATACAGTCAAGAAACAATAACTATATAAGAATCTCACTGAATTTTTCAGAAGTTTGATTGTATGCATTATTCTGTGGTATCAATGTAGCAAGAGAAAATTAAATGTAAACATTTGCTGTAATCAGAAAAAAAAAAGAAAAAAGAAAAAGTCTAGTGTGTTCAGCAATTTAGGTTATGATCCCACAGTCAGAAGAAACTAAGAACTTTTGAAAAAATCCATTGCTTCTGAGCATTGCTACAATATGAGAACTACTGGATAACTGAGAAAAAAAAAATAAAGTTAATGTATCCCAATTAAATTATGTAAGCCTTATCTTTAAATAATAATAATAATCTCCATATTTTCTCCATTTATTCATTCTGTAGTGGTAATTTCATCAAATCAAGGATTAAAATATAGGAAGAAAATGAGCCATCAAATTAGCTTGAAAACTAAATTCAGAAATATTTTAAATGTGTAATGAAACAGAGGCAGGAATTTGTCAATAGACAATATATGTTAGGTAATTTTGAGTAGCAAATATTCTTAAAGTCTATGCCATTTACAAGCAAGCTATACTATTCATTTAATCTACTAATAACTAGTTCTATCTTCTCTAAATTAATATTGGTTATCTCAAAAATAAGATCAGGTTTACTTAAAGGTTTATAAACCATGGTGTAACTTTTCAGCAAATTAGGGCAGAATTTGAGACAAAGCACAAAACCACAAGAACTTAATATGGTCTAATATTTCACGGTGACCATTTCACACAGCTGTATAAATAAAACCACCATCATAGTGAAGACAGCGATTCAGTGAAGCATGTTTCCAAGAACTAAGACAACTTAGCTCAAGGAGGAGGTGGAGAGGTTGAGGGCCATCAGGGAGTGTGAGCGGGAGATAGACTTGTGGAGTAACTCCCTGCAGGGCCTCAAGGAGAGGTACCGGGCTGAGACACCCCAAATGGGGGTGGAGCCCCTGCCTTGTCGCCGTCGGGCAGAGGGAGGGGATCTGGGAGTTGAGGAGGAATGGACACAGGTCCCTGCTCGACATGGCAGGCGATGCCCTCCCCTTCCGGCCCCACCTTCCCAGGTGCCCTTACACAACAGGTTTGAGGCCCTGGAGACTGGGAGATCAACAGCAACTGAGGAAGAGGTAGAAAGTGTTCCCAGGAGGATGCCTAGGGCTAGGAGGTCGGCTCCACGCCTCAGGACTGCCTCCATCAAGAAAGAAAGAAGGGTGATTGTTGTGGGAGACTCTATCCTTAGGGGAACAGAGGGCCCTATTTGTCGGCCTGACCCTACCCATAGGGAAGTCTGCTGCCTCCCTGGGGCCAGGGTCAGGGATGTTGCCAGGAAGCTTCCCAACCTGGTACGCCCCTCTGATTATTATCCTCTTCTGATAGTCCAGGTGGGCAGTGACGACGTTGAAGACAGAAGCCTGAAGGCAATCAAAAGAGACTTTAGGGGGCTGGGACGGTTAGTGGACGGAGCGGGAGTGCAGGTAGTGCTTTCGTCCATCCCTACGGTGACAGGGAGGGGTACGGAGAGGACCAGGAAAGCCCACCTGTTAAACACGTGGCTCCGGGGCTGGTGCCAACGCAGAGATCTTGGGTTTTTCGACCATGGGGCAGTTTATTCAGCACCTGGTCTGATGGCCGTAGACGGGTCCTTATCCTTTAGGGGAAAAAGGATCCTTGGCCAGGAGCTGGCGGGGCTCATTGATAGGGCTTTAACTAGGTAAGAAGGGGGATGGGGGTGAAGCAAGGATTGTTGGAGCTGTGCCAGGGGGAACAATAGCAAGGCCGGGGAATAAGGTAATGGCCCAGCTGAAGTGCATCTACACCAATGCACGCAGCATGGGTAACAAACAGGAGGAGCTGGAAGCCATCGTGCAGCGGGCAGGCTACGACTTGGTTGCCATCACGGAAACGTGGTGGGACCAGTCTCATGACTGGAGTGCTGCGATGCCTGGCTATAGGCTCTTCAGAAGGGACAGACAGCACAGAAGGGGTGGCGGTGTGGCTCTCTATATTAGAGAGTCTTTCGATGTTGTAGAACTCGAGGCTAGGAATGACAAGATCGAGTCCCTTTGGGTTAGGATCGGCAGGGACAACAAGGGAAGCATCCTGGTCGGGGTCTGTTACAGACCGCCAAACCAGGACGAGGAGACGGATGAGGAGTTCTACAGGCAGCTGACAGA
>NW_023308742.1:0-1097 GCF_011077185.1 Oxyura jamaicensis
GCGGGGCCTCGCTGTGACTTCAGGCGCTGGTTTTTGAGCCAGAGCTCGGTCCTTCCTCCGGCGCTCAGCCCCCGGTGCTCCCCTGGGGTGGGTTTGTTTCCGTCTGCCTGCCCTTCCCACCGCAGCTCAGGATGGAAAAGTGGCAGGAGGTGAGGAGGGGGAGCTGCCTGTGGGGCGGCCACGGGCCCCCCTCCCTGCACGCCCATGGACTCCCAGCACAGCCCCTGCCGCGGGGGTGCAGGACTCGGCCCCGTCCCCCCCCTTCCATCGTTGGCCCCTCCGCCCGCGCTGCTGTGGCTGCCTTCCCCGTCTCACCCCATCAGGGAGATCTGAGTACAGCATAGCAATGTCTCATTACACCAGTAAAGGTTTTCTGTGTTTCACCACCTTTTCTTCAGGGCCTCTGTGCTGGGGGGGGTGGGGGCATCCTGCTGTGGGGGTGGCAGCACAGGAGCCGGGGCCATGCAGGTGGCTGCGCTCCCCCGGGGGGCTGCTGGGGCTCTGGGTTCTCCCCGCGTCCCTGCTGCTGCTGCCTGGGGACGCCGGTGCCGCTGTTGTGCACGGACCCTGGGACAAGCCCCGGGATCTTCCTGGCACAGTGGTCGCCGCTGGTGGCCGTCCCCAGAGTGCCACACGTCCCCTGTCATAGCCTCACGGGCGCCCCATACAGCCCTCGGGTCCCTGCTGTGCTGCCAGCCGGCGCCTCTTCTGAGCACAGGGAACCACAGAATATCCGAGTTGGAAGGGACCCGTAGGGATCAAGCCCCACTCCCGGCACGGGGCTGCCTGCGTGTCTATGGGTGCGGCCGGGGGGCCGCTGCCAGGCTGCGCGGCCGTTCCCCCGTTGCGCTCCCTGCCCTCACCGCGCTCCTTGCCCCTACAGCGCCTGCACGGCCCCGCAGGGCCGGCCCGGACGGGGTTGTTGAGACCTGGCTGTGGTTCCCGATGCCCGCGGCTGCTCGCTCTGCCCCTCCAGGGCGTGGGGAGCGACTCGGGTGGGAAGAAACCTTGGGAGGTGGAAGGGAGACGGAGCCGGGGGTGAAGCAAGGTGGTCGCTCGCTGCCTCCCCCCGGCTGGCAGGCGCTGTTCAGCCTCCC
>NW_023308743.1:0-5629 GCF_011077185.1 Oxyura jamaicensis
GGTATGTGGGCTGCGGACAGACACCTACTGAGCAAGTGGGGTGCAAGTGTGTTGGGGAGCAAGCTCTCTGGGCTGATTACCAGGGCTTTAAACTAGGTTTGATGGGGGTAGGGAGGGGAGCTAAAAGTGACAGAGAAGGGCTGGGGGAAGTCGTCACTACTGTCACTGTTGAAGACAGGGAAAAACCTCTGGGCTCTCCCATAGGACTGGCTGAGGGCTCCTCAGAGAAGGAAGCATTCCCGATGCCCCGTCTGGTTTCTTCTTCTTGCATCCCCCCAGGGGTAACTGCACCTGCTGCTTCCCTAAAGTGCCTGTACACCAATGTGCGGAGCATGGGAAATAAACAGGATGAGCTCGAGATCTATGTTCGGTCACGGGGCCACGATCTTGTTGCGATCACTGAGACGTGGTGGGACAGCTCGCATGACTGGAATGCTGTCATGGAGGGCTATGTTCTCTTTAGGAAAGACAGGCTGGGGAAGTGTGGGGGTGGGGTTGCCCTTTATGTAAGGGAGCAATTAGAGTGTACCCAGCTCCACCTGGGGGAGGGTGAAGGACAAGTGGAGAGCTTGTGGGTGAGAATTAAGGGGTGGGCTGGTATGGGAGACACGGTGGTGGGGGTCTACTACAGGTCACCAGATCAGGAGGAGGAGGTCGATGAGGCCTTCTACGAGCAGCTGCTAGTAGCCTCACGACCACGAGCGCTGGTCTTCATGGGGGACTTCAATTACCCAGACATCTGCTCGGTAAGCAACTCGGCCAGGCACACGCAGTCCAAACGGTTCCTACAATGCATTGAAGACAATTTTCTGACACAGGTGGTGGAGGAGCTGACGAGGCGGAGGGTGCTCCTGGACCTTGTTCTTACCAACAGGGATGGCCTTGTTAGGGATGTGAAGGTTGGGGGCAGCCTGGGGTTCAGTGACCACGAGATGGTGGAGTTCCAGATGGAACTAGGCAGAGGAAGTAAGGCAAAAAGTAGGATTGCTACCCTGGACTTTCAAAGAGCCAACTTCGACCTCTTCCGGGACCTGCTTGGGAGTATGTCATGGGCTAGGTTGCTAGAAGGCAAGGGTGCTTGTGAGTGCTGGGCTACATTTAAACAGCACTTCTTCCATGCTCAGGATCGGTGCATCCCGAAGAATAGGAAATCGGGGAAGGGGGGCAGGAAACCTGCGTGGATGAGCAAGGAGCTCATTGACAAGATCAAAAGGAAGAGGAAGGTCTATGAAATGTGGAAAAAGGGCCTGTCCTCTTGGGAGGAGTATAGACATGTTGTCAGGGTCTGCAGGAACGCAACGAGGAAGGCTAAAGCCCACCTAGAGATGAGGCTTGCCAAAGGGATGAAGGATAATAAGAAGGTTTTTTTCAAGTATGTAAACAGCAAGAGGAAGACTAGGGATAATGTGGGTCCCTTGCTGAACGAGGGGGGGGTACTGGTCATGGAAGACGTCGAGAAGGCAGAGGTACTGAATGCTTTCTTTGCTTCAGTCTTTGCTTCAAGGATACTCCCCCGGGACTCCTCGCCCCTGGCAATAGGACAAAGGGTCTGGGAAATGGAGGGCTCCCCCCTGGTGGACGTGAGAGTGGTTCGGGAGCGTCTGAGTGGGCTCAATGCACATAAATCCATGGGTCCCAATGGGATGCATCCGCGTGTGCTAAGGGAGCTGGCAGATGTGATCGCCGAACTGCTCTCTATCATCTTTGAAAGGTCCTGGAGAACGGGTGAGGTGCCTGAAGACTGGAGGATAGCCAATGTCACTCCGGTCTTCAAGAAGGGCAGGAAGGAGGATCCGGGAAACTATAGGCCAGTCGGTCTCACCTCTGTCCCTGGAAAGGTGTTGGAACAGCTTGTTCTGGATGCCATCTCCAAGCCATTGGAAGAGAAGAAGGTTATGAGGAGTAGTCAGCATGGATTCACCAAGGGGAAGTCGTGCTTGACCAACCTCGTTGCCTTCTATGATGGCATCACCAGCTGGGTAGATATGGGGAGAGCAGTGGATGTCATCTACCTTGACTTTAGCAAGGCTTTCGATACTGTCTCCCATGACATCCTGCTAGCAAAGTTGAGAAAGTGTGGGATAGATGAGTGGACAGTAAGGTGGGTTGAGAACTGGCTGACTGGCCGAGCTCAGAGGGTGGTGATCGGCAGAACAGAGTCTGGCTGGAGGCCTGTGACTAGCGGTGTTCCCCAGGGGTCGGTGCTGGGTCTAGTCTTGTTCAACATCTTCATCGACAACCTTGATGAAGGAATAGTGTCTGCCCTCAGCAAGTATGCCGACGACACAAAGCTGGGAGGAGCGGCTGACACGCCAGAAGGCTGTGCTGCCATTCAGCGAGACCTGGACTGGCTGGAGAGATGGGCAGGAAGAAACCAAATGAGGTTTAATAAGAGCAAGTGTAGAGTCCTGCACCTGGGAAGGAACAACCGGAAGTATCAGTACAGGCTGGGGGACGACCTGCTGGAGAGGAGCTCTGAGGAGAAGGACCTGGGGGTCCTGGTGGCCGACAGGTTGACCATGAGCCAGCAGTGTGCCCTGGTGGCCAAGAGGGCTAATGGGATCCTGGCATGCATTAAGAGGAGTGTGGCCAGCAGGTCAAGGGAGGTGATCCTCCCCCTCTACTCTGCCCTGGTCAGGCCTCACCTGGAGTACTTTGTACAGTTCTGGGCTCCCTGGTACAAAAAAGACAAGGACCTCCTGGAAAGAGTGCAGCAGAGGGCCACAAAAATGATATGAGGCCTGGAGCATCTTCCCTATGAAGAAAGGCTGAGAGACCTAGGTCTGTTCAGCCTGGAGAAGACTGAGAGGGGATCTTATCAATGTGTAGAAATATCTGAGGGGTGGGAGACAGAAGGATGTAGCTAACCTCTTCTCAGTGGTCTGTGGGGATAGGACAAGGGGCAACGGCTGCAAAATTGAGCACAGGAAGTTCCTCACCGACATGTGAAAGAACTTCTTCACAGTGAGAGTGACGGAGCACTGGAACAGGCTTCCTAGAGAGGTTGTGGAGTCTCCTTCTCTGGAGATATTCAAGGCCCATCTGGACGCCTACCTGGGCAGCCTGCTCTGAGGAACCTGCTTTGGCAGGGGGGTTGGACCCAATGATCTTTCGAGGTCCCTTCCAACCCCTACAGTTCTGTGATTCTGTGATATATACATATTCATTTCATTTTCCATAAGTCTCTTGCATATTCTTCAGGTCTCCAAAGAGTCATTAACATAGGTTCCCACCCCTATGCGCATGCATACGGGAGTCCTCGGGTGGTCGTCCAGAGTACTCTGGTGGTCTTTTGATGAAGGCCAGAAGTCTTCCTCGCTGCTAAACTTCTGACCTTTCCTTTCTTTGTCAGACTTCAGCAGTCAAGCCAGTTCTTGCTGGTTCCATTATTTATGCATACAGTCTTTTACTTTCTTTACTATCTTTGGGGTCGTCCTGTCCTTGTGGTTTACATACAGCTGTGCTAGCTAAGACCTACAGAATCAACATCCTTTATCATAGAATCATAGAATGGCCTGGGTTGAAAAGGACCTTAAAGATCATCTAGTTTCAACCCCTCTGCTCTGGGCAGCTTTCAAGACTGGATGAGTAAAAGCTAACACAAAAGATAATCAGCCAGCCAGGAAGTGGAATCAAAGATAGATGAGTTAACTAAAATGAGAAAAATCACCCTGAATCCTGAATGGCATCAGTTCAGAGAATGGCTATGTAGTGGTTTTACTTGGGTGGGCAGCTAAGTTCTACCATGACCGCTCTCTCACTCCCCCTCCTCAAAGGGAAATGGGGAGAAAATATGATTCAAAGGGCTCAAGGATTGAGATAAGGACAAGGAGATCCCTCAACAATTATCGTGATGGGCAAAAACAGACTCAGAGTAGGGAGATAGTAAGATTTATTGCCCATTACTAACAAGCTGGAGAAGTGAGAAACAAAGAAACCAAAAACACCATCCCCCCCCATCCACCCTTTCCACCTCCTCCCCCGAGTAGCACAGGGAAACGGGGGAATGGGGGTTGCGGTCAGTCTATAGCAATTCATCTCCACCACTCCTTCTCGGTCACTCTCTTCCTGTGCTCCAATGTGGGGTCCCTCCCACAGGATGCAGTCCTTCACGAACTGATTGTGTGTGGGCTTCCCACAGGCAGCAGCTCTTCAAGAACTGCTCCAGATATGGGTCCGTACCACGGGGTCCATCCCTCAGGAGCAAACTGCTCCAACCTGGATCCCCCACGGGCAGCAGCTCCTGCCAGGTCACCTGCTCCTGCGTGGTCTCCTCTACATGGGCTACAGGTCTGGCCCGGAATCTGCTCCGGCAGGGGTCTTCCACAGGCCGCAGCCTCCATCGGTGCAGGTCCACCTACTCCACTGTGGTCTCCTCCACGGGCTGCAGCGTGGAACCCTGCTCCACCGTGGTACTCCATGGGCTGCAGGGGGACATCCTGCTTCACCATGGTCCTCACCACAGGCCGCAGGGGACTTCTGTTCCTGTGTCTGGAGCACCTCTCCCCCTCCTTCTTCACTGACCTTGGCATGTGCAAGGCTGTTTCTCACTCCCCTCTCTCTCCCAGCTGCTGTTCCCCAGCAGTTTGTTTTTTCTTTTCCTTTCTTAAATACACTGTCATAGAGGTGCAAACAACATCACTTGGCCCGGCTCTGGCCAGTGGCGGGGCCCTTATCTAACATGGGGCAGCTTTTGGATTCTTCTCACAGAAGCTACCCCTATGGTCCCCCTGCTACCAGAACCTTGCCATGTAAACCCACTACAAGCTACATCAAAACCTAGGTCATACCAGTAAGGAAGTACTTTACTTTGTTGCACAGAGTAAGCACTGGCCCATAAACAGAAAATCTTGTCAAACTATTCTTACAGAATGTCCCCAGTGTAGATTTAAATTACAAGCAGATCATCCTGCTAAAGCACCACCTCTACATATCAATGAAGGGAAAAGTTTTGGTCTACCTGGCAGATTGATTATATTGGACCATTCAAATCCTCTGTGGGATATCGATACATCCTCACAGGAGTGGAAATAGTCTCTGGCTTGATTATGACAATTAAGGAAGGCTGATTGCCAAAACACAGTGCAAGGACTATCATCTTGGTTCTTGAATCTACCTACCCTTGATGTTATCCAAAATGATAATGGTAAGGAAGTGCAATACTGGGCAAAACAAGAAGGAATTCAAAGGGGGTATTTCATACCCCGTACTATCCTCAATCAAATGGGATGGTGTACTGGGCCCGGCTGGGACTGAGCTAACTTTCCCTGCAGCAATCCATATGTTGTGCTCTGCACTTGTAGCTAGAACAGCATTGATATCACATCGGTGTTTTATCTGTTTCTGATAGGATTGTTGGAGCTGTGCCAGGGGGAACAATAGCAAGGCCGGGGAATAAGGTAATGGCCCAGCTGAAGTGCATCTACACCAATGCATGCAGCATGGGTAACAAACAGGAGGAGCTGGAAGCCATCGTGCAGCGGGCAGGCTACGACTTGGTTGCCATCACAGAAACGTGGTGGGACCAGTCTCATGACTGGAGTGCTGCGATGCCTGGCTATAGGCTCTTCAGAAGGGACAGGCAGCACAGAAGGGGTGGCGGTGTGGCTCTCTATATTAGAGAGTCTTT
>NW_023308744.1:0-5212 GCF_011077185.1 Oxyura jamaicensis
TTAATAAATCACAAAAATCCTATTTGGGACTTAATCATTTATCACAATTGGGGGCTCGTCCGGGATGGTCTTGGTTCCTGAATTCTGACTGGATCTAGGAGGGGCGCCCCACCATTTGGTGGCTCCTGTTCGAGTCAGGTCGGGACTAACACCATCCTGAACCTGAATAAAGGCAAGCAAAGAATTTGATTTTTTTATGAGCTCCCTTGCCGGCTGCAGCATTGTATTTTGCCCGTAATTCTGCACGCGAAGATCCGAACGAAGACGACGGAGTCGTGAGTATTTGAAGTGTGTACCGTTCGGTTGGGTGGGATTCGGTTGCCTGTGTGTGTAAGAGTGTGACTGAGACGGAACCTAGTTCCAAAGCGAGTGTGGAGGTCTTCTAACCGCGGTTCCAGTCTCCCGTGAGGGACTTGGCCGGTGAAGGACCGAAGTGATTCCTATAGGATTCGTGGGTGGGTGATAGGTCCTAAACCCCCTGCAAGACACTCTTACCGGGTAGCCAAGGGCTGTAGGAATTGCCACAGTAAAATTCCTAGATGGGTCAGACAAAATTGAAGACCCGGAACCAGAGAAAAGGGAGCAAATTAAAAATGGTTCAGTACTATGTGATAAAATGGTCAAATCAGGATATCCAATAATTAATAAGGACCTAGAACCTGTGGAGTCAGGACCTTTGAGTCCATCATGGTCAGCTCAGGCTTGTGAGCTGTATGCTCTATGTAGAGCCCTGGAACTATTAAAGGGGAAAAGTGGGGCTATATTTACAGCACCTGGAACTGAATGAACTCCCCATGCCTGAATCACTACCAGAAAGCAGTGTTGTACAACAAAAACTGGAAGTTTCTCCAAAGATGTTGCCACTAAATTAATAATATTAATTAATAAAATATAATTGATTAAAAAGTACTCATCTACTGCCATGAAATACTGTTACTATTAAACTTTATGTTCTGGTTTGGAGACAAAAAGGAATATAGTTAAGGCATGAGCATGTGATTTTCTGTTTCCTTAAGGTGGTGAGCTTTAATTCTATTCATGCTAAGTCTCAGTGAGACATACCAGCATCCTTGTGGACCCACTCATTTTAATGCTGTAAAATCGTGGGTCAGATGATTCAAAGCCTTAATGTAATGTACTCAAGTAGGGGAAAGGTGAATTGGTATCATTTATTTTAAAAAGTCATATGGTGGATTTGGATTTGTTTGTTTGTTTCTAAGTTTGTACTAATATAAAAATCACGAGCACGCTTGTTGAAAAGTGAAAGTTATTTTTCTGTAAGTGCATTTACTCTATTTTTGAAGAAACAGAAGTATCAAATACTTGTTTAAATATTAAGTTGGTGTTTTGAGCCTGCAAAATTTAATATTGGCTTTAAAACTCTGCTTTCATAAGTACCATTTATTATATCACTATATTTCTGATGTTTGCATAATCATAAAAGGACCTCAAAACTTGAATACACAGACTGAAATAAAAGCTGAGAGCCTTGAATATGTCAGTGTGCTATATAGTGGCCTTTGAGGACTGTCATGATAACCCTTTTACATTACATTACAAAGTTAATATTTTAGTCCTAAACTTTCAGGACCTCTTAGTACAGAAGAAAGCTTTATACAATTACTGATGTAAATTTCTTGAAAAATGTATATTTTTGTGTCCAGTTGTATTATTCAAGTGTTCCTTTGTATCAATTTATGTATGCTTCTGTTGTGGTTTAACCCGGCCGGCAGCTAAACACCACACAGCCGTTCGCTCATCCTCCCCCCTCTATGGGATAGGGGAGAGAAACAAGAAAAACTGAAGCCTGCGGGCTGAGATAGAGACAGTTTATTGGGACAGAAAATAATAATAATGATGTGTACGGAGCGGGTGGTGCATGGTGCACTTGCTTGCTATCCGCTGACCGATGCCCAGCCTGTCCCCAGGTGGCTGTCCCCCCCCACCCCGGCTAGCCACCCCTATGCATTGTTTAGCATGGCATCAGATGGTATGGAATACCCCTTTGGCCAGTTTGGGTCTGCTGTCCTGGGTCTGTCCCCTCCCAGCTCCTGCTGCACCCCCAGCCTGCCTGCTGGCAGGACAGAGTGAGGAGCTGAAAAGTCCTTGGCTTAGTGTAAGCATTGCTCTGCAGCAATTAAAACATCAGTGTGTTATCAACATTAGTCTCATTCTAAATTCAAAACATAGCACTCTACCAGCTACTGGGAGGAAAATTAATTCTATCCTAACTAAACCAGGACAGCTTCTAAAACAAAGAAGGAAGAGTAGGGTTGTGAAACCTAGGAAAAGATAGATAAAGTATGCTATGTTTTTTAATTTTTTTTTAATCGATGGACGGAAGGTCCTTGCATCTGTCCGTGCAGGAGAAAAAGCGACAAACAGATCTAGAAGACAGATATGGGAGAAACTCAGTTAAAGGAAGAGCACAAGTCATGGAAAAATAAATAAATAAATAAAAATAAAAAAAAATTACAGCACCAATTACTGGGAAGGGCCCTACACTTTAATAACTTGGGGGCCGAGGTTGTGCTTGTGTTTTAACAGAAGCCGGTCCTAGATGGATGTCAGCACCATGAGTCTGTCCGGCCGTCTCATCATCTGCCTTAACATGATCACAGCACCCTCCTCTGCGGTTTGGACTCCAGCTCAAACAAAAAACAACGTCTGGGAGTGTCCGGCTGGCATATGCAGGACCCACAAACAAGGACTCCAGGAGCTGGAGGGGCAGCCAAACCCCCCCCCTGCCTGGGCAGCACTCAGTACCTGCCTTTCCCAGGGATGTGGTTACAAAGTTTGTTAAAGATAGAATTAGTATGCCTGGTAGTTTTTCTCTGTGTTTTAGTTTGTGTTAATCGTGCTTTCTTAATTTGTGTTAATCATGCTTTTTTATGTTAAAGAAGGGGGAGATGTGGGAGTGTGGCCATGGGGGTCGACAAGCCCCATGGTTGGTGATATCATCAGGAATGTAAAGAGTTTGGAGGAGGGAACAGAGAGGGGTGATTCAAATGCCTTGCTGTTTTGGGTTGCTTGTTCTCTGGAACGGTGGTAGAAATGTTATTAGAACACTTAATACCTAGATATGGGATAGTCCAGTACATTGATTCTGATCAGGGCACACACTTTACTTCTAAAATAATAAAATTATTATGTCAATAATTAGGCTTTCAGTGGGAATACCACACTCCGTGGCACCCACAAAGCTCGGGGAAAGTAGAAAGAATGAATCAAACAATAAAACAACAATTGGCTAAGTTACTGATCGAGACACAAATGCCCTAGACGAAATGCTTACTATTACTATTATGCACTTTTAAATATTAGAACTAAACTACACACTGAGACTGGATTATCACCATGTGAAATGTTATATGGCATGCCTTATTCCCAAGGGATGCCCTTAGAGAACAATGTAGTTGAGGATCGTAGTATCCAGAAATATATAATTACCATTGGTAGAAGATTAAAAGAGCTAAGAGAAACTGGGATGATGGCTCAGACACCACCTTTAGGATTTGCGATTCACTAGTTAAAACCAGGAGATAGGGTTCTAATAAAAACATGGAAAGAAGAAAGCTTATCTCCCCTCTGGGAAGGACCTTTTCTTGTTTTATTAAAAAGAAAAGAACCGATATTTATTAACTGTTATCTATTAGTTGTTATCTATTAACAAGGAAACAGCTGTGAGAACTGCTGAAAAAGGATGGACACGTGTCGTGAGTAAAAGGTCCAGTGGAAGAGTGGAAAGTAACATTGGAACCAGGAGAAACTAACAGATGGACTTGAAGAAGCCTTCATCGAAGAGCATAAGCTAAGTTGCTGTGGGAATTTATTGTAATTACTCCTTTATTGTAATTACTCCAAATTTATTGTAATTACTCCTGTAAAATTAGTAAACAAAGAACCTCTTGAATAGATACCTACTAAGGGAAGAGATCTATCAATAACAGGGATCAGTTAAGCGTTATCCCCTGAAGGTACCGAGAAGGTACATCTGCAATGTACACCCCTTTAAGATTAGGGAAGAGGGCAAGACCAGATAGGGAACTGGTGCTGCGGCTGGGAAGGTCTGCCAAGGGCTGCAACCCCTTCGGGCTGTGACCGCCGAGCACTATGGCCCTTACCAGACCTCTTCTAGTCCTACTTGGGGTGAGTTTCTTGGCCCAAGCTATGGCCAACAACTGCAGTCAACTAGAATGCTTGAGCTCCCAGACATTGGTGTATCATACTGTCTATGACTGTAAAGGCCAGAAAAGAGGAAGCTGCATTTTTAACCTAACTCAGTATGCTCTATGCAGAGAAATTAATTGGAACAAGTGAAATTGTAACCACCCTGAATACCTCAGTGTCAATAACCTTTGATGCCTGTGATATTATAGATGAAGACCCATATACTGATTGCGGAAGCCTGAGCTGGAAGAGATATAGTAACCAGCCCAAGTACATTTGTCCTAGAAAGGGTGGAACAGTGACTTCTACGTGTTACACTGATTGGATAAGAGATTATCCATGGGACCGGAGTTATCATTACTGCGGACCCTCAAATTGGGGTTGTGCTTGTTGGAGTACGGATCCTGGGGCTATAGGACCCCAATAGATATGCTTAATAGAATAATTAGGTTGCAAGCTGTAGTAGAAATAGTTGTGAATAAAACTGGAGATGCACTCGGATTAATTGCAAAACAAAATACCAAGATGGGAACTGCTTTGTATCAAAATTGCTTAGCTTTAGATTATTTGCTAGCACAAGAAGGAGGAGTCTGTGGAAAATTTAACCTTAAGTAACTGCTGTTTAGATATTGATGATGAAGGAAAAGCTGTGAATGAACTTGTAAAAAGAAATGAAGAAAATTGCACGTCCCAGTTCAAATTTGGAATGAAATCAATTTAAGAGAATTATGGAGGGACTTTATGGGTAGTGGTTGGCTTACTAGAATCAGGATAGTTTTATTGGGAATATGTGGAGGGTTGTTTAATAATTTAATAATTCCATGTTTAATACCCTGTTTTACCTGACTAATACACTCGGTTATACAAGGAATGCAAATATCTGTGGTACGTGTTGACCCAGAACCAGGGTAAGGGAAAACCCATTCCCTGATGATAATAAAAACAAAAGAGGATCCAAAATTGGTACCAATTTGGCAAGTATTGACTCGATTGAATATTAATAATAATAATATATATATAAAAAAAAAAAAAAAAAAAAAAA
>NW_023308745.1:0-4399 GCF_011077185.1 Oxyura jamaicensis
TGACATTGACAATTTGTTTCATGGTTTGGTTTTTGCCCATGTAATTGAACCTTACACATGATGTGGCTGTTACACTTCCCAGGATATCTAATTCCTGTGGCTCTAGGGGTGCTTGCGGCAAGTAGACAGTCCAGTCTTTGTTATCTGCCAGGATCCCCACCAGACGTGTCGTAAAGGGGTCGTTAGCACTAGCCAGGGACAGGCACATCACTTCTTGTCCTGTCATCTTGGCGAGGGTGACCCCGATGTTGCGGCATGGTTGGATGGAGACCCAGGGCTGGCAATAACCGATGACAGCGGCAATTGTGAGGAGGAGGCCAACCATGGCCTTACCCCCTTGCTGGTACCCACCTTGGTCCGTGACCTGTGGAGACACAAGCATACCCTCGACCCCAAGTTATTAGAAGCTGGGGTCCCTCCCAAAGTCCTGTATTTAATTTTTTTTTTTACCATCACTAAGGCCTGCTCTGATTGTGGCACCCGTGACAGCGCGGAATTAATATTTTTGTAATGTTTTACTATGTGCAGTACCTCTTTGTGAGGAAAGGGTAATGCTAGGTGATTCATTATGTAAAGTGCCTTTCCCAACCTGTTCTGTGGTGTTTCCTGGGTGTCTCCCCCTTTTTGTTTATTTAGCAGTGCTTTCAAGGTGCGATGTGTGAGCTCAACAATGGCTTGACCCGTGGGGGAATGAGGAATTCATGTGATGTGTCGGTTACCCCAAGTTTGAAAAAAGGTTTGAAGGGAGTGGATAGTGAATAGGCAATTGTCAATTTTTATTTCCTTTGGGATGCCTAGCACTGCAAAAGCAACATGGAAGTGAGCCTGGACATGGCGACTAGTTTTACCCACTGCAGCTGTCGCCCAAATAGCAAGAGAGAAAGTATCTACCGATACGTGAACATATTTCAAGCGACCAGATTCTGGAATATGCGTTACGTCGGTCTGCCATAACTGTAAGGACTCTAGACCTCTATGGTTTACCATTAAAGACGAGGTCGAAACATGTTGTTGACAGTCCGGACATGTTTGAGCGATCACTTTGGCGTCAGATATAGCGAATTGTTTTGCCAAGACTTTGGCAGATTGATGGAAAAAAAGGCATGGGATAACTGTGCTTGCTCCACCACCTTAGGCACCAGGGCAGTCAGGGTCATATTAGTTAGCTGGTCAGAGCGTGCGTTACCCTCTGCAAAAATACCAGGTAACATGGTGTGGCTCTGCATGTGAATAATACAATACAGGTGCACTCACCGCTCTACCAAAAATAACAGCTCCTTAAATTTTAGAAACAAGTTTTCTTTGGCATGTGACTCAAATGTGCCCTTTCAATGTGTTGAGCAACACCTACAGCATATTGCGAGTCCGATCCACTATGCAAAGGTACTAGTTTTTTTTTCCTTTTTTTTTTTTTTTTTTTCTTTTTTTTTCTTTTCTTTTCTTTTTTTTTTCTTTTTTCTTTTTTTTCAATTTTTTCATTTTTTTCTATTTTTCTTTTCTTTCCCTTTTTTCTTTTTTATTTCTTTTTTTCTGTCTTTTTTTTCATTTTTTTCTTTTTATTTTTTTTCCTTTTTTTCTTTTTATTTGTTTTCCTTTTTGTTTCTTTTTCAATTTTTTCCTTTCCGTTTTTTCTATTTTTTTCTCTTTTTTTCTTTCTTTCCCTTTTTTCTTTTTCTTTCTTTTTTCCTTTTTTCCTTTCTTTCTTTTTTCTTTCTTTCCCTTTTTTCTATTTTTTTCTTTCCTTTCCTTTTTCTTTTTTCTTTCTTTTTTCTCTTTTTTCCCCCTTTTTTTCTTTCCCATTTTTCTATTTCCTTTTTTCCTTCTTTTTTTCTTTTTATTTCTTTTTTCTTTCTTTTTCTTTTTTTTTTCTTTTTTCCCTCGTTTTCCTTTTTTCTTTTTTCCTTTTTTATTTTTCTTTTTTTCCTTCATTTTTTTTCCTATTTTTTCTTTTTTTTCTTTTTCTTTCCTTTTTTTCTTTTATTTTTCTTTCCCTTTATTATTGTCTTTTCTTTTTCCTTTTTTTCTATTTCTTTTTTTTTTCCTCTGGCTGCAATGTCCTCGATCACTGCATTGATTCATCACAAATCATGCAGTAATCTCCATTTCCCGCTCTTCTTGATGACAAACACTGGTGAATTCCATGGGCTGTTTGTCAGAACAATATGTAAACCCACTACATGCCACCCCTCGCCTCTCTGGAAGGAATATTTAAGAATATTCACAATATTTTGTGAATACTCTTACTTTACAATTATCACAAGCTTCACTTACATCAAAAAGAAAAAGAATTCCCCACTCCAAAATAAACATAACATCATCACTACACTGATGAGGTGGACAATTTACACACACCACCCCTCGTCCCTCCACCGCACTAACATGAAACGTATTCCTTACAATTACAACTTTCTTGAATTCTTCACAACTTTTACATCCACAAAAACATTCAATCCATGTTTTGCCCGTTGCTTCTCTCAGCTGTCATCCTTATCTCAAATTCCTTGAGCCCCACGTTGGGCGAGTAAAAACCCAAAGAAGTTATCACAGATTTGGGGTGGGAGGTTTGAAGAAACCAATTTTCCAGCAGTATTGGACAATAAATGGCACAGAAACTATAGTAATGCTGATTCGTACTGGAGCAAACAATTTGTGAATAGCATATGCCAACACAAATGTGCCTGTACCAGCAGCCCTTTTAGATTGCAGCGATGAATCATGGAAACCAAGTTTGAAGAGAACTGCAGTCATATGCACACCACTTGACATAGCCAGGTAGAAGATTCCTAGAGATAGTAATGAAAATCCAACGTGGAATGAAACCCCTACAGCACCACATTCTTTGAAAACTTTTTTCATCTGCTGGGATTTATTGAGTTTCTTGTGTTCACAGCTGAGATCTGTGGCTGCCTTTTCAGGGAATCCACCCACATCCTTGGCCGAGCTGCCGGCGGCGTCCCGCAGCGCCAGCAGAGGGGCCGGCGGGCTGAGGGGAGGCCGGCCCGGGGGTGGGAGGGGCGGGGGTGGTGGTGGGGGCAGCAGCAGCGGCGGCGGCGGGCGGCGGCGAGCTGGGGCCCGCGGGGCAGCGGGCCCGGGCGCAGCAGCAAGCGGAACATGGCAACGCCCGGTGCGGGCGGGCGGGCGCTCAAACCGGAGAAACGCAGCAGCAGCCGGCGGCGGGGCGGGCAAGCGGGCGTCCGGAGCTGACAGCGAGGCGGGCGGCGGCGCTGGCGGCGCTGATGGCCGCAATTGCATCGAGCGCAGAGTGGCCGCTATGGGTTGGGATATCGTCTCTGCCTCTACTACCAAGTCTGTCAGGTTTGCTTTCTCTGGCCGTACGCAGTCACCGCTTTTTATTTCACCCGCCTGCGTAGCCTGTGCAGCTGCTGTCTGTACCCCTTTTTCCGCTTGCCATGATCTCAGCATCTCAGTTGCTAAGCGCCAGGTCGTCATCACCTCAGCAGCTGTTATATCTCCCCCAGAGACAGCGTCCCATAGAGTTCTACCAGCATTTTCCCAAGTTTCTAAATCAAACACTGCCGAAACCGTCGACGAGGCACCATTTTTTTGTAAAAACTTTAACAGTAGTTTCAGCTTATATGAGTCATATTTTGCTCGTTGATGGCTCTGCTTTAGAGGTGCCTGCCTTTTCCCCTTCTCCCTCCTTCTTAGGAGAGGCTTCTTCCCTTACTAAACGAGCTGACTTCCGTTTCCATTGTTTTTACTTGACTATGGGGGTGACTGATACCATAGTTGGTTGGTCCTCTGGGTCAGCCACAGCATGTGTTATCTGGTCATCAGATTCAGAGTCTTCCTCGCTCTCTTCAAGGTGTTGGATGATGTTAAACAGTGTTTGACAGGAGTACGCCAGGACCCAGCACAGCGCTGCAAGCTGTCATTCTCCAGCATTGTCAGGATTAGGGCATACGACTCTCATTCTATCAGGTTTTTAGGATTTTGCACTTGTTCAGGGGTGAAGTTCAGAACTACTGGGGGAGACACTGTCTGGGATGGAGTCACCTTTCCCTGCAGCAGCCCACACAGTGCTGTGCTCTGCACTCGTAGCTGGAACAGCACTGGTATCACTCCAGTGTTGTGTCTATTGCTGCATAGTGCTGGCACAACATCAGAACTCCCTCCAAGCCCCCAGGAGCCAGCAGGCTGGGGGTGGGCAATTGATGGGGAGGGGACATCACCAGGGCACCTGACCTAAACCAACCAAAGGGATATTCCATAACACCTGATGTCACACTCAGCAATAAAAGGGGTCTCTCGTGGGGGAGGAGGGAGAGGAGGAAAAGGCAGGCAGCTCTAAAGCAGCGTCATCACAACATCAGGGAGAAGAGACTGAAATCATAAATGAATCAGAAACCACTCGATCTCTATCCTTGAGTGAGTTGCG
>NW_023308746.1:0-2181 GCF_011077185.1 Oxyura jamaicensis
GGGTGAGCGAACGGCTGTGTGGTGTTTAGCTGCCAGCCGGGTTAAACTACAACCTTATCAACATTGGGTAGAAATAAAGACAGATTTGAAAGTAGGCAAATTAATTGGAACAAGTGAAGTTGTAACCACCCTGAATACCTCAGTGTCAATAACCTTTGAATGCCTGTGATATTATAGATGAAGACCCATATACTGATTGTGGAAGCCTGCGTTGGAGGAGATATTATAGTAACCAGCCCAAGTTCATTAGTCCTAGAAAGGGTGGAACAGTGGCTTCTACATGTTACACTGATTGGATAAGAGATGATCCGTGGGACAGGAATTATCATTACTGTGGACCCTCAAATTGGGGTTGTGCTTGTTGGAGTATGGATCCCAGTTGGGGATGGCCTCAGCAATGTGCGGGAATGGGATTAGAAGCCAAGATTTAAAACGGTAAAGCTTCCCCCAGTTGTACAGACTGGACTTGTAACCCTGTCAATATAACCCTTTATAATTTAGAACATTGGAAACCGGGTGAAAAAAAAAAAAAAAAAAAAAAAAGGACTTAAATATATGGAAAAGGACAACACCCGGGTGTAATTATCAAAATTGAAATCAAAGAAAGGGCAAGAGAGTCAGTGCAACACAGACTGTTATTCAATTCATTCTATCATGAGTTGGAAACAGGAATGAAATATGAAATCCCTACAGTTGCTAAAAATCTCTTTGTAAATCTAGCTGAAAATATTGCTAAATCACTGAACGTAACTAATTGCTATGTTTGTGGTGGAACAAATCAAGGTGAACGATGGCCTCCTGAGAGAATCATAGCCTATTATGATCCAGCTATGTGGGCAGAAGACAGATCCTGGGGCTATAGGACCCCAATATGTATGCTTAATAGAATAATTAGGTTGCAAGCTGTAGTAGAAATAGTTGTGAATAAAACCGGAGATGCACTCAGATTAACTGCAAAACAAAATAGCAAGATGAGAACTGCTTTGTATCAAATTTACTTAGCTTTAGATGTTTTGCTAGCACAAGAAGGAGTCGTCTGTGGAAAATTTAACCTTAGTAATTGCTGTTTAGAGATTGATGATGAAGGAAAAGCTGTGAATGAACTTGTAAAAAGAAATGAAGAAAATTGCGCATGTCCCAGTTCAAACTTGGAATGAAATCAATTTAAGAGAATTATGGAGGGACTTTATGGGTGGTGGTTGGCTTACTAGAATCAGGATAGTTGTATTGGGAATATGTGGAGGGTTGTTAATAATTCCATGTTTAATACCCTGTTTTACCAGATTAATCCACTCAGTTCTACAAGGAATGCAGATATCTGTGGTACCAGTTGACCCAGAACCAGGAGAAGGGAAAACCCATTCCCTGAAGATAATAAAAACATAAGAAGATCCAAAATTGGTACCAATTCAGCAAGTATTGACTTGACTGAAAAAAAAATACAAATCAATACCATGAAAAAAGGAAATGGGGGATTGTGAAATGTATTAATTTGATTCGTGTCAGTATGGAACAATGCTACGGCCGCATGATGAAATATAACCTTCTATTTAAGAAAAACAGAGGGATTAGTGTACATAGTTCTTGTATCATGCAAAGGAAGGGTCCATCAATTTGTGTAAATAGAGGATTTGAAGGGCGAACCAAATAAGGAGAAAGGGGGAGTTGAATGACGACTGAAGGACAAAGCCTGGGAGGAAGACTACGAGCCTTCAGCACAAGGACCCCCGGAGAGACCACCAGAGACTGATACGCATGCGTCCGGAGAGGGTTCGGATTCCGGGAACTAATTATAATTACCCTGCCTTTTCTAGTAGTAGGGATGAATATGTATTAGTCTAGGAGCATAAAAATCAGCCACCTGATGTAACAGGTGTGCATCTTGGTGGAGCAGAGACTCCCGGCGCACCCAGCGCTGTTTGCTTGCCTCTATTCGCTTAATAAATTACAAACTTTAATTTGAATTCTATTTGGGACTCAATCATTTATCACAGATGGGAAGTTTTCTAAGTTGAGATTCTGTTTATGAAGCAGTATGGAGGCAGTTGCAGTTGGCGACCATCCAAAGAGTGCATCCCACCAATTGTGATTTGCGTCTTGTTTTACTCTTTGCAAAACTCTGCTTATTTCCTTTGTATCATGATGGACAGTGATTAGAGTCTTCTCTCCATTTTTCTGAAT
>NW_023308747.1:0-5348 GCF_011077185.1 Oxyura jamaicensis
CTTAAATATACATGTTAATTCAAAGAAACCTTTTAGTCAGGAGGAAAGTGATTCTGCAGAGTTATAGATCAGGGCTTCATGTCCTTTTCCAGCCTCAATATTTACACTGAGAGCAGATGAGAAGTCTGAGGAAGACGAAGAAAAAGAAGAAAAACATGAAAAAGAAAAAGATGATGAATGGGAGCCGTTAGATAACTTACCACCCCCGCTACCTCCATATCTTAACAATCCATCCCCGGCGGCTGCTCCCCCTCCGGTGGCCGTAGAATCTTCATTAGTAGCACCGTTGCCCCTGCCTCCGGTGGCCGTAGAATCTTCATTAGTACCACCGTTGCCCCTGCCTCCACCACCACCAACACTGGAATTAGACCGACCCCCAGCGGCCTCTACGAAAAGTAAAACTGCTGCATCTGAGGGAGCTTCTCTATATCCCTTATGAGAAGTACCCCTCGGAGGCAATCAGGGGGGCATCGGGTTTGTGGCAGTGCCATTAAATACCACAGATGTAAGAAACTTTAAGAGAGAAATGGGGATTTTATTAGACGACCCTCTCGCAGTAGCTGAAAAACTAGACCAATTCCTAGGTCCTAATACTTATACCTGGGAAGAACTACAGTCCATTTTAGGGATCTTATTTATGGCCGAAGAAAGGGGAATGATCAGGCAAGCAGGAATGAGGATTTGGGAAAGACAGAATCAGGCAGGACTCCCGGGAGACCAGAAATGGCCAAATGTGGATCCCCACTGGGATCATCAACAACCACAAGGAAGGCAGAATATGAAGGATTTGAGAACATTAATCATACAGGGAATAAGGGAAGCGGTTCCCCAAGGAAAGAATATTCATAAAGCATTTAATGAACAACAAGGGAAAGATGAATCTCCAACAGAATGGTTGGAGAGATTAAAAAAAAAAGTTTACAAATGTATTCTGGAATTGATCCAAATACAGTAGCTGGAACCGCACTCCTTAAAACACAATTTGTAGCTAAATCATGGGGGAGACATAAGAAGGAAGTTAGGAAAACTGTCCAGAAAGAGGATTAGAAGAATTACTTAGGGAAGCACAGAAAGTGTATGTCAGGAGAGATGAGGAGAAACAAAAAGCAAAAGCCAAGATCTTTGTAGCAGCTGTAAGAGAAAGTCAGAAAGATAAGACCTTGTCCAGAGAAAGAAGGGAAAAAGGAGTAGACAAAACACACAGAGGACAGGCTTATCAAGAGAAAAGCACAATTCCTGTCTGTTACTACTGTAACAAGAAAGGGCATATTCAGAAGAACTGTCGTAAGCGGGAACAAGATGAGAAAATATTCAAAGAAGAATAGCGGTGTCAGGGGCTATATTTTCTGGGGACTTCAACATCAACAGAGCCCTTGATAAAACTATTAATTGGTCCCCATAAAGAAGAAGTTTTATTCTTAGTGGACACAGGGGCTGAAAAATCCACTATCCAACAACTTCCAAGAGGAGTAGAAAAAGGGAAAAGTTATGTATCAGTAGTAGGGGCAAAAGGAGAGCCTTTTAAAGTACCTGTCTTAAAAGATATAGAAGTAGGAACAGAAGAGAAAATTTGTTTTAATGATTTCCTGTTGCTCCCTGAAGCAGAGTACAATTTATTAGGAAGGGATTTGATTTTAAAATTAAACCTGAGCATTCATAGCCAAGGGGACAAATTGCAGATTAAATTGTACACTTTAACACAAGAAGATGAGGAATCTATTAACCCTTCAGTATGGTATAAAGAAGGGGAAATTGGAAAAATAGAAATGACCCCTATAAGTGTTCAAATAATAGATCCACATCGTCCAATCGGAATCAAACAATACCCTATACCAATGGAGGGGCAAAAAGGATTAAAACCTGTAGTAGACAGACTTCTGGAGGGAGGAACTTTAGAACCATGTATGTCACCTCATAATACACCCATCCTCCCTGTAAAAGATCAGATGGGTCCTACGGGATGGTACAAGACCTAAGAGCTGTCAATCAGAGAACAATTACCAAATTTCCTGTGGTGGCAAATCCCTATACTTTACTGAGTCATATATCTCCCAGACATACTTGGTATAGTGTGATAGATTTGAAGGATGCTTTTTGGTCCTGCCCTCTAGATGAGGGATCCAGAGATTATTTTGCCTTTGAATGGGAGGATCCCGAAACAGGACGAAAACAACAATTAAGATGGACTGTGCTGCCACAGGGATTTACAGAATCACCAAATTGGACAAGCTTTAGAGAAGATCTTACAAGATTTCACATTACCCAAGGAAGTAAAATTATTGCAATATGTGGATGATCTATTAGTGGCAGGAGAAACTGAGGAAGAAACCCAAGAGGCCACTATTAAATTATTAAATTTCCTAGGAGAAAATGGATTAAAAGTATCCCGATCAAAATTGCAATTTGTGGAGCAGGAAGTGAAATACTTAGGGCATTGGCTGAGTGGAGGAAAAAAGAAGTTAGATCCTAACAGGGTATCTGGTATTCTATCTTTAAGACCCCCACAAACTAAAAAAGAAATTCGGCAAATATTAGGCTTATTAGGATATTGTAGACCATGGCTTGAGAATTATAGTGAAAAAGTCAAATTTTTATATGAAAAATTAACTAATGACCGACTTACGTGTTTTACAGAAGATGATCAAAAATTCGAGGAAATAAAATTGGCATTAATACAAGCACCTGTATTAAGCCTCCCAGATCTGGAAAAACCTTTCTATCTTTTTGTGAATACATCAAATCAGACAGCATATCGAGTTCTTACTCAAGATTGGACAGGGATTAAGAAACCTTTAGGGTATTGTTCTAAGTTACTCGATCCAGTAAGCAGAGGCTGGCCTGCCTGTCTTCAAGCTTTAGTTGCTACAGCATTGTTAATAGAGGAAGTTAGAAAGATTACCTTCAGTGCCCCTTTAAAGGTATATACTCCACACAATGTCAGAAGTGTCTTACAACAGAAAGCAGAGAAATGGTTAACAGATAGCCGAATCCTAAAGTATGAGGCAATATTAATTGATTCCCCTGACTTGGAACTGAGAGTAACCTCTGCTCAGAGTCCAGCACAATTTTTGTCTGGAGAACCATCTGACAAATTACAACATAATTGCTTAGAGGGAATTGAGACCCAGACAAAGGGAAGGCCAGATTTAAGGGACACTGAGTTGCAAAAAGGGGAAACATTGTTTGTAGATGGTTCCTCCCGAGTAGTGGAAGGAAAAAGAAAATCAGGATATGCAATAATTAATAAGGACCTAGAACCTGTGGAATCAGGGCCTTTAAGTCCATCATGGTCAGCTCAGGCTTGTGAGCTGTATGCCTTATGTAGGGCCCTGGAACTATTAAAAGGAAAAAGTGGGACTATATTTACAGATTCAAAATATGCATATGGGGTGGTTCACACTTTTGGAAAAATCTGGGAAGAAAGAGGTTTAATTAACACTCAAGGAAGAAATCTCATACATCAAGAATTAATAGTAAAAATTTTAAGGGCACTAAGAGAACCAAAGGAGATAGCAGTAGTACATGTGAGAGGACACCAAAAAGGATTAGATTATCGAATCAGGGGAAATAATTTAGCGGATAAAGAAGCCCAAAGAGCGGCCTTGAGGACTCCGGTTGTTAAAATTCATGTAATACAGGAGGAAGAAAAACAAGAAGAAGAAGGGGAAAAAAAGTTTACTCCTGAAGAACAAATAAAATTGGAGAGAATAGGGGCTAAATTAGAACAAGGAAAATGGACACTGCCTGACGGACGAGAGATATTACCAAAAGCCTGTACGAGACAAATATTAGAACGATTACATGCACACACACATTGGGGTACAAAAGCATTAAGTGATCATTTCCTTGAACAATTCGGTTGCATCGGGATTTATGAAATAGCAAAGCAAATTACACAAGGTTGTTTAACTTGTCAGAAGATAAATAAGAAAGTGTTTCGACAAGCGGCCACAGGGGGGAGAAAGACAGTTTACAGACCTTTCGAAAAAGTGCAAGTTGATTTCACTGAATTGCCTAAGGTAGGGAGGATAAAATATCTGTTGGTAATAGTGGATCATTTAACACAATGGGTTGAAGCATATCCTGTAGCACGAGCTACAGCACAAGTGGTGGTAAAAATTTTATTAGAACACCTAATACCCAGATATGGGATAATCCAGTATATTGATTCTGATCAGGGCACACACTTTACTTCTAAAATACTAAAATTATTATGTCAATCATTAGGTATTCAGTGGGAATACCACACTCCGTGGCACCCACAAAGCTCGGGAAAAGTAGACAGAATGAATCAAACAATAAAACAACAATTGGCTAAATTAATGATCGAGACACAAATGCCCTGGACAAAGTGTTTACCATTGGCACTTTTGAATATTAGAACTAAACCACACAGTGAGATTGGATTATCACCATATGAAATGTTATATGGCATGCCTTATTCTCGAGGGATGCCTCTAGGGAATAATGTGGTTGAAGATCATAATATTCAGAAGTATATAATCACCATTGGAAGAAGATTAAAAGAACTAAGAGAAATTGGGATGATGGCTCAAACACCACCTTTAGGATTTGCAATCCACCAGTTAAAACCGGGAGATAAGGTTCTAATAAAACCTGGAAAGGAAAAAGCCTATCTCCTATATGGGAAGGGCCCTTTCTTGTTTTACTTACTACTGAAACAGCTGTGAGAACAGCAGAAAGGGGTTGGACCCACGCATCCAGAGTAAAGGGGCCAATAACTACCGAAGCTTGAAGGGTTGAATCCACTCCTGGGGAAATGGAAATAATATTCTGGTAATGAAGCTATGCATGAATTAAGGACACCAGGTAAAAAGGACAAGCCTAGAAGGAGAAAAGGGAGAAGGCAAGACCGGGGTAGGACTCTCCACTGCGATGTGTATGGTCTACCGAGGGAGGCAACCCCTATGGGTATTGACTGCCGAGTGAGAGGGCCTCGACCGGACTTCTCCCATACTAAGGTTAAGTTGTCCCAAGAAAAATAATATAAGAATCTTTGTAAAATTCATATAAAGTTGTGATTAGTTTTCCAGGAGCCGGATCACCCTGAAAAACTGAATGGTAACAAAGCCCAAATCGATCCTGGAAGTGGGCCCAACCTCTTGATTGGAGACATTTACTACACTCTCAAGACTGGACGGAAATAAGGATAAGAAATGTTATACTTCCTGGTATTGTTATTACAGGGGCAATTGAGCCATGGGCAAGAATGGAGAAATAACTTTTTCACTCTGGGGGAGGAAGTGGCTAAGGCCTTTAGCCTTAGTAACTGCTGGGTTTGTGGATGACCAGGGGGAGCTGGAAATTGGCCCTGGGTAGCTGGCCCG
>NW_023308748.1:0-5573 GCF_011077185.1 Oxyura jamaicensis
TTCCCCCTTGTTCTATTATTATCTACCTGAGTAAAGAGTGCTTCTCCTCTTAAGTACTGAAAGGTTGCAATGCAGTCTCCCCAGAGCCTTCAGGCCTCCAGGCTGAACATCCCCAGCTCTCTCAGCCTTTCTTCATAAGAGAGGTGCTCCAGTCCTCTGATCATCTTTGTAGCCCTCCTCTGGACCTGCTCTAACAGGTCTACATTTTTCTTGTGCTGGGAGCCCCAAACCTGGATGCAGTACTCCAGGTGTAACAGACACTTCTTCAGACTCTTCTCCACACAGCCCCCTTCCTCAAACAGGTGTCCTAACAAACTGTTTTCAGACTTATTCTTCATGCTTTTCTCTCTTATCTTCTCAAAGAGAACATGACATCATAGTAGTAATCAGCAGGCCCTCAAGTGACTTGTGCTCTGTAAATAAGATTCTCTTCAGTTATCCTTTGTCCATGTTAAATTATTTGCATTCCTTCACTGAAAAATTTGCATTAGCTAGGAGATTCATATAAAATTGTATACAGCAAATATAATCTCCTGCCTTAAAAAAAAAAAAAAAAAAAAAAAAAAAAAGAGTTCAAAATTAAGAGATTAAATTTGAATAAAAAATTGAATTTTATGTTAAGAAAACACAGTTTCAGTTTCATGTTATTGGTGATAAATTGCAAAAATTGCAATTAATTTTCAGAGGTCAGGAACAAAGAATGTATCATTTGTAAATTTCAGTTTGGTCATTCTTAACCTGTATCTGAAATACGTAAAATTAAAAATTTCCTAACTATAGTCTAGGAGTTACTAACTGGCAAAATCCCCACAGGTAACTTCAACCAACAAATAAAGGGTACATAATTTCTTATGTGCAAAAAGAGGACAATTTTATTAAATATGTTATTCTTCCTAGATCATCTTCCAGCCCTAATGATATTTCCTTTTAGGAATCATAAATCTGTCCTTTTACTCTGCCAGACATTGAAGAGCTGTTCTGTGTGAAGTTTGTATACATAGGACTTTCCTTCTTTAGAAACTTACCCTGGTACATCACCCACAATTACCACAGACAACTTTGAAATTATTGGTATATTGTTACAGATGGCCCAGAAGAAGGCAGATAAGCCAAAAGTAGGCACACCACTAGGTACATGTGCTATGATCTAAATTGGATTTCCATAAAAAGTGCTGTAATTGGTTGCTGTTGGGCCTGAGGATTGGAAGTGCTACATAAATATTTATGTGTATTGTTATTTGGGAATTGTTAGTCGGGAATATTTTTTAAAAAAATAAATATGGTGCTGCATTCTTAGATCATCAGAATGACTAGACTGATTCACAATTGTTTAGACTATTAACCATGTTTTCATTATGGTAACAGCAACAGCAGCAGCACAAAACCACAGAATATTTGAGGCTGGAAGGGACCTCTGGAGGTCATCAGGTCCAACTCCCCTTCTCAAGCAGGGACACCTATCTAAGTCCATGTTCAGTCAGCTTTTGATTATTTCCAAGGAGGGAGACTACAATCTCTCTGGACAGCCTGTGCTAGTGCTGTGACTAGCACAGTGAATAAGTGTTTCCTAATGTACAGAGGGAACCTTCTGTGTTCTAGTTTGTACCCGTTGCCTCTTCTCTTTTCATATAAGACAGAAATACCATTGTCACTACTAGATAATATGAAGTCGCTTCAATATAAAATTGTTTCAATACAGAATAAGCTGCCAGAACTCAGAGGGTACTGATGGGCCTTACTGTCTCTTAGATCCTGGGGCTTCCCGCACACTACCCAGGTTCTAGGAAACCATTTCAAACACCAGAAGTATCAGTTTCTGCCCCAGCAAGGCTGCAGCAGGACCAGTCTTAAGGTCCACACAGCCCTGCCCAGCCTAGCCATGGGCCCTGCTGAGCTAGGCTCACAGCCCAGTCCAGCCATGGCCTACCCATGTCTGTGTCCCAGGAAGGTGCTGGGTGTTGCCCTGGTGTTCCTTGCTGCCCTGATCCTGGGGCAGAACAGACCCGTTGGAATCCTCCCTTAGTGCTTGGCTCCAGGGAGTCCCTGGTCCATGCAGCAACCTGAGAAGAAAGTATCTATCAGCCAAAAGTGGCATTCAGAATAAATACTGCTGACCAAAAGCTTATAAAGAACCCCTTGATCATTCCCTAGCTCAATTTCCCATTCCTGTTTTATACCAGGAAATACATTTAAATATTCAGAAAGGAAGGCCTGTCTCTTGGCCATACTAAAGTCTTACTGTCACTTGCCAAGGTGATCTGTTCCAGTGCATGTGTATTCAGCAGCAGAGCAGAGGATCACAGTGTACAGAGGGGTCTCCTGCACCAAGGAAACTCCAGGGCATGTAAAAAGCAGCCAGGAGCAGGAAGCCCTCATGAGAGTGGCCAACATAGCTTCGGTGGGGCCAGAAACAGTGGCAGCCACCTACACACATACATAGGCAACCCCTGTGGAGCACAAAAGACCAGAAGCATAATGAACAGTGAGTGGTGCATCATCCATGGTATGGCACAGCGGTTGGTGTGACACAGCTTTTGGCATGGCTGTTGGGGTGGGAGGGCACTAAAGAATTTCTATATTGACCAGAAAGCACTGGTACCCACCCAGCAGAAGACTACAAGAGTGTGAGAGGGAGATGCTGGAATCGCTCCCTACTTCCCCTGAGAAAGACCCAACAGGCAGACAGTGCACATGATAAGGAGGATTCCCTGTTCTTTCTCCACCTGGCTGAACACAATGACTGAATGATAAGGGGCAAAGGCAACAAGTTTCTGCTTGGCACAGCAGGCACGTCTCCTCAATGACTACTCCACCTTACCAGGTGCCCTTGTGTGATACGTATGAGGCTCTGCAACTGAAGCCAAAGAATAATGATGATGACAGTTCATCTAGTTTGGAGGTGTTGCCTGCATCCAAACTGTTTCTACAAATAAAATAAAATAAAATAAAATAATAAAAAAAAAAGATGGGTCATTGTCATAGGAGATTCCTTCGGAAGAGAAGTCCCAATATGCAGACCAGACCCGCTTCTTAGGGAAGTTTGTTGCCTCTCTGCAGAGAAGTTATATTTTGCACAGGAGTTAACATGGTTCATTGAAAGAGCTTGAAACTAGATTTGAAGGGGGGAAGGATTAAAACCAGGCTTACTACAGATAAGTAGAGATAAGTAAGGGGAGGGGGGGGGGTAGCATAAATCTAATTTTAGACTTCTGGAGGGCAGACTTCAGACTGTTAAGGAGACTGTCTGGCGCAGTCCCTTGAAAGGCAGTCCTGAAGGGCAAAGGCGTCTGGGAAGGCTGGACACTCTTTAAGACAGAAATCTTAAAGATATAGGAGCAGGCCATCCACATGTGCCAAAAGATGAGTGGGTGTAAAAGAAGACCAGCCTGGCTGAACAGATATGAACAGATAACTTTGAAGATAACTCGGGGGAAGGGGGGGGGAATAATAATAATTAAAAAATAAAAAAGAGAGTTTTATAACCTTGGAAGAAGGAGCAGGCCACTCAGAAGGGCTACAGTGAGGTTGTGAGGCTATGCAGGGAGAAAATTAGAAGTGCAAAAGCCCAGCTAGAATTTAACTTGGCTACTATAGGAAAAGACAATTTAAAATAAATACATAAACAATAAAAGGAGGACTAAGGAGAGCCTCTATCCTTCATTGGACGGGGGGAGAGGGGGGGCATATACATGGTGACAAGAGATGAGGAACGTATGAGGGAGCTGGTGTTGTTTAGCCTGGAGAAAAGGAGGCTCAAAGAAGGTTGCAACAAGGTAGGGATTGGTCTCTTCTCCCATGCAACAAGCGATAGGACAAGAGGAAATGTCCTCAAGTTACAGCAGGGGAGGTTTAGCCTGGATATTAAGAACAACTTCTTCACTGAAAGGATTGTGAAGCACTGGCAAAGGCTGCCCAGGGAAGTAGCTGAGTTAACATTCCTGGAAGTATTTAAAAGACATGTAGATGTGGTGCTTAGGGACATGGTTCAGTGAGAGACTTGACAGTGCTAGGGTAATGGTTAGAATAGATAACAGAGGTACAACATAAATGATTCTATGCTTCCACAGAAATAAATAAAAAGAGATATGCTGCCTCCAACTAGATTGATACTCTTGTTTCCCAGCTGTCATCCTGCCAGGCACTGTGAACAGAACATAGGTCCCCCATGGGCAGCAGCCCCCCCCCCCCCCCCCCCCCCTTTCTTTCTCTCACAAAGGCACAACCAGCATCTCCCCTTGTCTCAGTTTTAGCCAGCAGCAGGTCCGTTTTGGAGCTGGCTGGAACTGGCGCTTATCTAACATGTGGACACCTTCTGAGCATTTCTCACAGAGGCCACCCCTGAAGCCTCCCTGCCACCAAACCCTTGCCACACAAACTCAATACACTCAATATGTCTGTGTGGTGCTTAGCTGCCTATTGGGTAAACCACAGCAAAATGCTATGCTCTTTACCCTCTTTTTAACACTGTCCTATGTGTCATGTTCTGACACAACTTTGACTAAAATTTTTAATGCACATACATCTTCCCTCTACTTAATGTATATTTTTGGCCTAACTGAAATTTGAGTTTCAATTATTTTAAAGATTTAATGGAAAATTTCTGCTCATATATCTGGGGGAAGGGAATAAGAATGCATCTCTCTCACTAAGAGATGGGGAGATAAGAGGCAACCATGAAGCATGTAGTCTCTGCTATGTTCCTAGGGATCCGTTGATATGTTCACAGTCACTGTGCATAAATTTCACATTTGTAAGTTTGTGATTTCAATGTCTCATGTTTCACAGATATATCATGAGGTCAAGTGCATTAAAAGGAAAACTTAAATGAGGGCAATGGGAGCTGAGAATATATATTATTGTTATTATTATTGTTACTGTTGTAATACATTATATAATTAATAATAATGATAATAATAACAATAATAGTAATATACACATCTCTTAGACCTCTTTCCATGTAACAATCACAAACATTAAGATAAAAAATGAAAGTAGCAGAGAAAAGACAGAAAAGGACAGAATGTGCCACTGTACTGGGTCTGGCTGGGATGTTAACTTTCCCTGCAGCAGCCCATACAGTGCTGCGCTCTGCACTTGTAGCTAGAACAGCAGTGGTATCACACCAGTGTTGTGTCTGCTGCTGAGAAGTGCTGGCACAGCATCAGGACTCTCTCTAACCCTCCTAGGGGGTGGGCAAAAAAGTGAGAAAGAAACATCAGCAGGGCAGCTGACCTCAACCAACCAAAGGGATATTCCATACCATATGATGTCACACTCAGCAATAAGAGGTGGAAAAAGGAAGAAGAGGGGAGGGGTGGGCTCTTGTTGTGAAAACGTCTGTCCTCCTCCCAAACACCGGCTACGTGCGTTGAGGCCCTGCTTTAAGGACGTGGTCAAGCATCGCTCATTTGTGGGAAGTAGAGAGTAATTTCTTTCCTCTGCACTTCCACATAGCCTTTACTTGTTTTGTTATTCCCTTTCTGCCTCCCTCTTCCCCTTTCCCTTTTTTCCCTTTAGTTGAATTGTTTAATTAATAATAATATTTCCTTAATTATATATATATATATATATAT
>NW_023308749.1:0-5798 GCF_011077185.1 Oxyura jamaicensis
CTTCTTATGCTAATTAGCTTATCAGTCCTTTGCACTTGCGCAGATTCTTCCAAGAATTGTGGGCAGGGGTCTTAAGGACATGGGCAGTGGTCTCTGGGAGGAAGGCCGTATGTCTTCTTCATAGTATACTTCTCACCCTTTATCTAGAATGTAGTGATTTTGCAAGTTTGCAATGTCCTTATCAGTCTGAGCTAATTTGTGTCCTAACAAGGACACAAATCTGGCATCTCCCGCCCGAGATGCCAGACGGGATGTCTGGCAAGCTTTTGTTACTTAGTTTTCACCTATTCTTCACCTCTTGGCTCCTGATAGTATATCTTACAGACTCAGACTACTTCTTCCTTGACTAACAGATAATATTGAGTAACTAATCTATTCTATTCTTAATACCTAGATAATGATTCATCCTACTGCCTAGCTAGCTAATCATCCTTTTATATTTACTAATTGCTTGCTTGTTTCATTCCCCCCTTTTCTTGATGCATGCAAATTCCTTTGCATTAAATGTACCCATCTTTTGTAATACAACAAAACAAACACTTGAACAATATACATACAGATATTCCCAATATCACAAAAGCAATCGTAATAATAAAAACCTGTTTCAGCCACTGTATATTAGGTAGCCAAGAAGTTACTTTGTTCCACATTTCTTCAAAACTCCATGAGAGATCATCTTTGGTGACTTCATGTAATATTTTAGTCTGTTTCCATATTTCCTCTAGGTCAGTGGAAATTCTCCCACTTGTATCCACATACACACAACAACTAGTATTAACAATTGTACATACTCCTCCTCGAGCAGCCAACAACAAGTCTAAGGCCATTCTGTTTTGTAACACCACTTGTGATAAGCTAGATATTTCTTGCTGTTGAGCTTTCATAACATCAATTGTCCTATTTTCTATTTTTTCTATTACTGCAGATATGTTGACTATTGTTTTTTCCAACTCACTCACCCCTAACCATGGGATAAACCAACAAGCAAAACTATGGAAAGCAGTAGGTCTTTCTACTAAGGGATTTTTGATTTCCTGTCCAATTCTCCGAATATGATTTCTCAAATACCCCCGTGACAAAGAATCATGTATCGTCATATTAGGGACTACTGCTCCCAAAATACAAGTTCCCATCCAGTTTTTTTTTTTTTTTTTTTTTTTTTTTTTTTTTGTAAAACCTTCCGAGCTGTATCATTACACAGCCAGTAACATCCTCTTCCCTCTGGTACTGGCCAAGCCGTAGAGTTAAAAATTGAGGTACCAATAGATAAAGTGATGTTACAAGACGACTGGTTTCCCACATATGTTATGGGGTTACAATCAATTTTCCCTTGTCCTTTGGGTGGGTTACATCTCTGAACGCAAGTATAATATGACTCTTGTACCTTAGGACTATTTATTTCTAATTTCAGAATCTCATCACCTTCAATACCCCAAGAGGTATTCCTCCATAAGTTTTCCCAGGATTTATTCCTAGGTAGGGGAATTCCGATTAGAGATATGCCTTTATCTCCATGTTCTGGCATATGTGTACATATCCAGCAATTTGTTTTACCCAGGGCATGAGAAACTCCTTGTACCAGAGATAAACATGTGTTTTTATCCCATAAAGTCAAGTATAAATTAGGTAGCCACCGCATTACAATTACGACCTGAAGAGCCGTAATTTGGTAGATCCTATTGGGGTAGCAGTCCATGATTTTCCAGGAGCTCTCTTCACTCTCGAATAGTGGATCCAAGCAGCTTGTTCTTTAATCTTGATAGCAGTATGCGTCGTCAACAACACCTGATATGGTCCGGTCCATCTTTCTTCTAGGGGTTGTCCTGAAAAAGTCTTTATATATACATAATCCCTGGGCTTAAAGGGGTGGATTGGTTGATCCAACCCTCTAGCCCTGGTCCCTAAAATCAATTTATGTACTTTATTTGTTTCAGAAGTTCAGTTATATAAGCATATAAATATTCTGATCCTAACTGTGTTAGATCCTCTCCACTAAATAGAAATTGATACGGCCTCCCATATAAGTTTTCAAAGGGACTCAAATTCTCCTTTAATCTAGGTTTAACTCTAATTCTAAGTAATGCTAAAGGAAGGGATTGAGGCCATGACAAATTAGCTTCTTGTCCAATTTTAGCTATTTGTTGTTTAATTAAATGGTTCATTTTTTCTACTTGTCCACTTGCCTGTGGTCTATAAGGAGTATGTAGTTGCCAATCTATCTTTAGAATCTTACTTATCTGTTGTACCACTTGCGCACAAAAATGTGAACCTCTATCAGGTTCACATTCCACTGCTACTGGAATCCCAAAGCATGGTATTATTTCATTTAACAAGACTTTAACCACTTCTCTTGCTTTGTTTGCTCGACAGGGAAAGGCTTCGGGCCATCCTGAAAACGTGTCAGTCAAAACCAATAAATAACAATATCCCCCTTTTCTAGGGAACTCGGAAAAATCAATTTGCCACTGTTGTCCCGGATAATTTCCTTTACCAATTATTCCAAATTTTATTTTATTCTTAGTATTGGGGTTGTTGTGTAAACAAATGCTACATTGTTGAGTTACTTGTTTTATCGCTGTATATAAATTTTGTCCCACTAATGTCTGACTCAGGCTCTTATGCAATATGTCAGCCCCCCAATGTGTTTTATTGTGTTCTGTAAGAACTGTGAGCCATATCAAATTAGAGGGTATTACTACTCAGTTATCTTTTAAATATACCCATCTATCTGGTTTCATTTTACCTTTCAAATCTTCAATTAATTTTAAGTCTTCTTTTGTATAATTTGGCTTTTGGTTTATGTATATAGTTTGAACTTTACTGTCTGGTATCAAAGACAATGCCTTCACTTCAGTTAATCCGGCTACCCGCTTAGCCTCTTGATCTGCCAATCGATTTCCAATTTCAAAATCGGCGTTCCCCTTTTGGTGTCCCCAACAATGCATGATAGCTGCCTTTTCTGGTTGTTTTACCACCTCTAACAATTTTGAAATTTTTTCAGCATGTTTTATCTGTTTTCCCTGAGCGGTCAGCAATCCATGTTCTTTCCAAATCGCTCCATGAGCATGCAGTCCACCGAATGCATATTTAGAATCGGTCCAAATATTTATTTTCCTTCCTGCTGCTAGTTCCAGTGCTCGCGTAAGAGCAATTATCTCTGCTTTCTGGGCGGACGTCCCAGGAGGTAATGGTTTAGACTCGATTACCTGCTGAGTGGTTGTAATGGCATACCCTGCCTTACGTTGTCCTTGTTTCACAAAGCTGCTTCCATCAGTATACCAAGATTCGTCAACATCTTCTAAAGGTTCTTCCTTAAGATCAGGTCGACTGTCATTCCCAGAAAGGTTCGCAGTTCTTTTATCGTTTGTGGTTCCGGAGTTCGACAAATGGCTTCCTTGCATTCAGTTCCCAGCTCTCGTTGTCCTCCCGAAATTTCGAATCCCAGATAGGTCACACATTGCTGAACTAGCTGGGCTTTCTGTTGGGAGACTCGATATCCATTTAAACCCAGCAAATTAAGGAGACTGACAGTCCATTGAACACAGCCTTCTTCAGTCTCAGTGGCTATCAATAGATCATCCACCTATTGTAACAAAGTCCCTTCAGTGTCCGGAGGTTTCCAAGTCTCAAGTTCCTTTGCTAATTGGTTTCCAAAAATGGTGGGGCTATTCTTGAATCCTTGAGGTAATACTGTCCAAGTAAGCTGCGTCTTTCTACCTGAGTTGGGGTTTTCCCATTCAAAGGCAAATAGGTTTTGGCTTTCTGTGGCTAAGGCTAGGCAGAAGAAGGCATCTTTTAAATCCAGTACGGTAAACCAAACTTGACTATTCTTTAATTTAGTCAGCAAAGCATAAGGGTTTGCCACTACTGGATGTATATCTTTGGTGATTTTATTTATGGCCCTCAAATCCTGAACTAGCCTATAGCTTTTTCCATCTGCCTTTTTGATTGGCAATATGGGTGTATTGTATTTGGATTCACATTCAACTAATAATCAATACTGTAGAAATGTATCAATTATTTCTTTAATTCATTTCCTATCTTCTATCCTCAAAGGGTATTACTTAACAGGTTTCTCACCTGGCTTTAATTTAATAATTTTTGGGGTCACATTTTTAGTTCTTCCAGGGACTTCGGTGGCCCAAACTCCTGGATACACTTGATCTGTGATCTCTGAGGGTATTTCACTTTTAGGGTCAGTTTGTATTAGTGCCAAGCTCAACACATTTATTAGTTGTTCTTCTCCTATCTTTAATTCCGTTTTCCCTTTTTCAAAGATAATTTCTGCTTCTAATTGTTCTAACAGATCTCGACCTAATAGAGATTTTGGAGATCCAGGTAGACATAAAATCCTATGTATCCCTATTTGTTTCCCCAGTTTATATTTCAAGCATTGCAAGAGAAACGCCTTTTCCTGTTGGCCAGTTGCTCCTATTACATTTACAGACTAATTAACACAGAGAAAGAAGCTCCTTTAACCAACAAAAATTCAAGCCTCTCTCTTCATTCCCTAGCTTTATTTCAACCAGTGGACCTGCTAGGGTAGGTGCCCCAGGTCCCCGTTATTCCTGACTGTTGTAAGTTTATCCTGCAGCCTAAGACAATTTATTTCTGATATCAGGGGGCCAATTGCCCTAGAAAGAGGCTAGCCAATTGCCTCTGTTTTCTGAAGCCACGTCCAATTTTTTTTTTTTAATTATTTTTTTTTTCATTGCATTTCAAAAGTTGGTCCAAAAATTCCATAGGGGTTTCTTTTGGACCTTGTTGGAACAAATTCTCAATTCCCAATTTAACGACATCTCGGTATAGCCGTTCATAATTTCCGGGGTGATTAGGGTCTCAGATTGGGAGGGGTCAGTCAGGGGAATACAATCAATGAAAGTTCCCTGAGCAGTCCCATTGGCAATCTGAACTCACACATGAACTCAGGTTGTTTTAAGAGGTAACTGCTTTTCTGTTTCCATTACAACTCTCTCGGACCCATCATGGTCCCTCTGCCCCAGAGGGCTCTCACCCTCTGTGATTTTAAGATCTCAGCCTCGGGTTGAGGCAGAACTACTAACATCCCTACATCCTCTTTCCCTGCTCATTCAACTTCAAGCAGCTTTATCAAATACTACATGCCACACCTTTAACACCTTTAATAACCCTTTTAACACTTCCTTTATCTTTCTCCAGCCTGTACTTTTCTAATGCCAGTACCAAAGGCTCAGTCAGGGGCCAACTTAATTCCATACCTTTTCCCTCCAAGATGCTGAAACAACGTATCAGTATACAACATTTCATCCATTTCCCTTATCTCCTCAAAACATTAACTGTAACAAAGTATTACAGTTTAAAGTTCCATTAAAAGGCCATTTTTCCCCATACTCCAACTTATATAGTGACTACCATTAGTTACAATGTTCTATCAATATTTTCTTATTCACAGTTCCTCCAGCAGACCCTCCAATATCCTTCCAATGAATTAAAACACATCCTAAAGGACTTTTCTTCAGAATTCCACCACTTTGTTTTCCTCCCATTTTTCCGATTCACACTTTCAGGATACCCCTTTAACACTTACAAAATGCAGCACGTTGGTATCTTTTTACAGCAACACCAAGAAACTATTATTATTACCAGAAATCACAGAATCACAGAATCACAGAATTTCTAGGTTGGAAGAGACCTCAAGATCATCGAGTTCAACTTCTAACCTAACACTAACAGTCCCCACTAAACCATATCCCTAAGCTCTACATCTAAACATCTTTTGAAGACTTCCAGGGATGGTGACTCCACCACCTCCCTGGGCA
>NW_023308750.1:0-14854 GCF_011077185.1 Oxyura jamaicensis
GCTTTAAGTCAGCTTTATGGTGGGATCAACATTACCTGAATATTCTTACCTCTGCAAAACTGTTAGCTTCTGCTATACAGGATCCTCTTTCCTCCCCCAGATCTTCCATCTCGCCTGGCCAGGCTCCTCCTTCTGAGTTCCCCATATTAGTCATCTTCTTAGGGGCAGCTTTCTGATGGCTTTCATGAACTCAGAGTATCTGTCTCACCTCTGTTGGCTACTCTGTTCCTGAGAAGCAAGCAGCTCCTAAGCAAGCCAGCATGAAGAAGGACACAAAGGCTGTCGGAGCACCCTGCACAATGTGCCCAGCAGCTCTGCAACACCACAAAAGTGTGCTTCCTGCCTACATGTTTTGGTTCAGAATGGTTTCTAAGGACCTAGGGTAACTATTTCCATGCCCTCATGAAGGCTTTGTGTTTCGCCAGGCATCTGGGAGGCAATGGTCCCCTCTGTTTCGAAAACTGAAAGTAGTCCTGAAAGATGAATGAGGCAAAAGCTGAAACCTCTGACATGACAACACCTATTCAAGACATCTTCCTCTATGGGGCCTACCAGGTAGGAAGAGAGGATCTCACAAATTATGTGCAGAGCAGGTGCACCTGCTGGCCTGTCATGGAGACCAGCAGATGTGAGCCTAAAGGCACAGATCCCAGCCAGGAGTCAAGGGATGACCTGTCAGCTACTTCAGAAGGAAGTCAACTCCCAGGCTGTTTAATAGCCATTCACTTCCTACTGGACTTTGAGGCTGGGAGGCAGACCCAGCTCATGATGTCACTGCCATTGCCCCAGGGCTGTAACGAATCACTCGCAAGACTCCTTTGCTGGGGCTGCTGCATGTGCTGGGGCTGCAGTGCTCTCCTCTGCCTGCTCACACCACATTGAGCACTTGAGCTCTCGTCACTCCACCTTGGACAGGCTCACACTGTGTGGTTGTCTCCCAGGTGCATATTGCCCATGCAGATCACCTATGCTCTCCTGGAAGATCCTTGCTCCCTCCAGGGAAAATAAATAAATAAATAAATAAAAAACTCATCTGCCATCAGCACCACCATGTTCTGTGGAGCCCAAGCGTCTAGGAATTAGAAATATTCATCAGCTGCATGGTCACTAGCAACTAGCAGGGAACTTGTGAACCTGCCCCAGATCCCTAAAAGTCCATGCTGGAACTCTGCTCTCACCACACCGAGCCCTTGTGGAAAGCAGCAAAGCATGGAGCCTCTTTGGAGTCTTTTCCTTGGGCTTGTTCTTGACAGCAACTTTGCAGGAAGGCCTCAGGCTTCAGGCAGTACCCAGTGGAGATCCCCCCTCTTAGGAGGGAAGTGCTGCAGCAGAGGCCAACTGTGCCACTGCGGTGCCCACTGCCTGTCCCTGCCTGCAGTCCCAGCACAGCCCCACAGCAGCACTGGCACCAAGCTACAGGAGCAGCTGGGCCTAACTGCACCAGCAGGGCTCAGCAAGAGAGCAGCTCTGCATGCACCAAGGGCTGGTGCTCCCTAGCTCTGCTGCTGGGATGCACAGCTCCCGCTGCATACAGGAACTGCCCCTCAGCAGCCCTGCACACAGGAACTGCCCCTGCAGATCCAGACCAGGTCTCAGAGGAAGAATGTTAGACAAAGAAGGCAGTGCAGGCTCCTTTCTTTTGTTTATATTCACAGACAGCCTGGCTTGCTGTGTGCAGAATCTTTGAACTATCCTCAACAGGTAGATACTGAAATGGAAATGGGATGACTAATACAATTTTAATCTGCAAAATTAGCCTAATTAAAAATAAGAGAAGGTTGTAATAAACACACACAGAGAGAGAATATTGACTGTTCCTTTAATAATTGACATTATGAGTCATCTGCAGAAGGAGATTGAAAATGTATTCCTCCTGAAACACAATTAGCAATCAATTTCCACAGGGTAACCTTGAGCTCTTTGTTCCTCATACTGTAGGTTAGGGGGTTCACTGCTGGAGGCACTACTGAGTACAGAACTGCCACCATAGGGTCCAAGGATGGGGAAGAAATGGAGGAATGTTTAAGGTGGGCAAACATGACAATGTTGACAAATAGGGAGACCACTACCATGTGGGGGAGGCACATGGAAAAGGCGTTGTGATGTCCCAGGCTCTTGACCCTGACCCAATAATAATAATAATAATAACAACAATAACAATAAATAGTTTAAATTATATAATAATAACAAAAATGAACACATTACTGAAGTTTAAGAACCATTTATAAAAATAGTTTCATGACAGCACCCTTCAGTTCCTGGTTCCTGATGCTATAGATGAGGGGGTTCACTGCTGGAGGCACCACCGAGTACAGAACTGCCACCACCAGCTCCACGGATGGGGAGGAGATAGACAAGGGCTTCATGTGGGCAAACATGACAGTGCTGACAAAGAGGGAGACCACAGCCAAATGAGGGAGGCAGGTGGAAAAGGCTTTGTGCCGGCCCGTTTCAGATGTCATCCTCAGCACGGCCCTGAAGATCTGCACATAAGACACCACAATGAAAAAAAAACAACTAAAGATTAAAGAAACAGTAAAGACAAGTGCCCCAGCTTCCCTCAGGAAGGCATCTGAGCAGGAGAGCTTGAGGATCTGGGGAATTTCACAGAAGAACTGGTCCACTGCATTGCCTTGGCAGAGGGGCAGGGAAAATGTATTGGCAGTGTGCAGAACAGCATTGAGAAAGCCACTGCCCCAGGCAGCTACTGCCATCTGGGCACAAGCTCTGCTGCCCAGGAGGCTCCCATAATGCAGGGGCTTGCAGATGGCAACGTAGCGGTCATAGGCCATGACGGTGAGAAGACAAAACTCTGTGCCAGCCAGGAAGGCAAAAAGAAAGACCTGGGCAGCACACCCTTGATAGGAGATGTCCCTGGTGTCCCAGATGGAATTGGCCATGGCTTTGGGGACAGTGGTGGAGATGGAGCCCAGGTCGAGGAGGGCGAGGTTGAGGAGGAAGAAGTTCATGGGTTTGTGGAGGCAGTGGTCGCAGGCTATGGCAGTGAGGATGAGGCCGTTGCCCAGGAGGGCAGCCAGGTAGATGCCCAGGAAGAGCCCGAAGTTCAGGAGCTGCAGCTCATGCGTATCTGCGAATGGCAGCAGGAGGAACTCACTCACAGTGAGCCCACTGTTGTTGGGCATTTGATGAGTTTGAACATGGCTGTTTGTTAAACAGGTAATGGCAGAAAAATTTATAACAGATTTCTCTGTTGAAAGCCTTAGAGCACCTACCCAGCCCAAGCCTCACTATTTGCAAGATAACATTTCTTCACATTTCTTGCTGTAGCTTCAGCTCCTACTCGGTGAGAGTGCCACTGGGAAAAGGCACTGCTGTGGGCGCCACAGGAGTGCTTCCTGCTGTGCAGCAGGAGGGAAGCAGGAACATGGGGGAAACTCAAGTTCAATTCACTTGTCAGATCCGTGAGCTTATCAGTTTTATTTCAAACAACTCATCTGAATGAAGAGGCAGAGTAGCAGGGATTTTGTTTGCTTTATTTTATCCCAGTTACTCCTGTAATTCTTAGGTATTGGATCCTTGAACTCCCTGACTGTTCATGTGAACTCTTGGTGAATTCCTGTATGTGCCAGGAGGCAAAGGGACTGTCCCTTGGTGAAGACCAAGCACAGCAGCTCTGCCCACCAGTCCTGTTCTTAGCTGCCCTGTGTCACCCTCTGTGAGCTGCAGGACCATCCCACTCAGGTGTTTCCCTGAGAAGAAACTGGAGACAGCTGAGAGCAGAGAAGCCCCAGTCCAAATGCAGCTGGAAATAATACTCACCTTGTCTCTAGGAGAAGCTCTCAGCCAGAGGGAGCTTGGGAGCTTCTCCTCATCTGGGATCTGCCTGCTGTGCTGGCCATGCCTGCCCCATAGCCCATGGGCTGCAGGGGGAGAGGAGGCCAGGGAAGGGCTGCTCCAGGGGAGGCGTCTGCACTGCAGGACATGGCCTCGAGGTGGCAAATCCCCCCTGCCACGGCGTTTCTGGCAACAGCTCCTTCTGGCCACCTGCCCCTCTCTCTGCTGCCTGCAGCTGTCCCTGCCGGGAGCTGCTGCTCTGCTCCCACCTCTTCTTTCCCCCTGCCCGTGCTCATACATCCCATCCCACGCGGCTGTGCTCAGCACTGCACTGCAGCACCCTGCCACCAACAGGCACTGCCAAGGGGCACCTCCATGGCTGCAGGAGCTACGGGGCAGCTGACAGAGAGTCCGGCATGGCCAGCCAGGGCAGGGAGTTCTCGGCTGACCGGGGGCACCTGGCTTAGGGCACTCTGAAGGGCTTCTGCCAGACTTCCTCACCTTGCAGTGCAACCCAGCAGGACTCTCAAAGCCTACTCCACTGCCCGTTGCCCTCCCAGAAACAAGACCATGAAGCAGACCCTTCCAGGCACTGCAGCTGCATGGCCCTGCAGTGAGAGACTTACCTTGTCAAGGGTTGTGGAGATTTCTCCTGCAGTCAGCTCTCAGCATCCTCCCACTCCCAACTGCCTTCAGCCCCTCTCTCCTTCTCTCCTCTCCCCGTGCTACCTGTGGTGAGAGCCCCCAGCCCTGCTGCACTGTGCAAAGGAGCTGCTTCTGGGCAGAGCTGTCTCTCTGCACCAGGGCCCTCTTGCCAGGAGCTCTCTCTGTCCCAGGAGCCTGGCACAGCTCAGCAGCAGAAGCCCAGCCCAAGGCATTGTAATGACCCCTCTGGTGGCTCTGGTGGTGAGCCCATGAACATCAGGCACTGAGGGGAAAGTGAAGAACTCTCTCAAGAAGTTCAAGTCTGATGCAAATTTCCTGGAGTTTCCCCACAAAGGGCCAGGATTGATGTAGCCTCCCTTGGAGTTTGTTAGAACCAAATATTGGAGGCAGAGAGGTCAAGGAGACAAAGGCAATGTGAAATTGACACTGATCTTTGGAAAAATTAAATATGTTTCACCAAGCACAAAGGCTGAGTCTTGACCCCTGGCCTCTGGGAAGGGAGATACTTTCCCTTTACACATTGCTCAGGGCTCTTCCCAGGGCAGTAGGAGATGGGGATGTGCATTGCCAAGTGCTTTAGCGATAAGCTGTCTACTCATAGGCCTCAGTGACAATGACAACAGCCATAGGCATGGACACAAAGACCTCAGTCCTGTTGGGACTTTCAGCCTTGCCACAGCCCTTACTCCTCTCCACACCATGCTGTCCTACGGACTCTCGCACTTGCACCTCTTTTGCTGTTGGCTGTAGACTTTCTTCCATGTGGTGTCTCACTGGATCTGAGCTGAGTCTGGTAACAGAGATTTTCTTGGTGGCCATGTCCCTTGTAAGGCATCTCTAAGGAAGCTGGCCTGGTTCCTGGTGAGCAGGCACCACTGCTCATATGGTATCCCTTGTGGTGCCCAGGTCCTCCTCCTCCTCCTGGGCACTGCTCACTCAGCAGGGTCCCAGTCTGCCCTGATGTGTGTGGTTCCTCTTCCACTGGTGCAGGACTAGGCTCTTCTCCTTGTAAATGTCAAGAGATTCCTGTAGACATATTCATGCAGTTGCTCCAGGCTCCCCTGCACTGATGCTCCATTCTGTCAGGTGTTAATGTCTGCAGTCAGATGGTTCAACCTTCATGTGATTGTGCTATCTCTGACAAGGGAGCAGCATTAAGAGTTGCAGGCACGTTTGGGTAATACAGGAGTAACCAGCTGAATGGAATTGCAGTACAGAATCACAGAAGGGTAAGGGATTGCAGGCTGCCAGGTTCTATGCTTCCTTCTCATGCATGCTGTCATTTTGTCCAGAGCTATGTCCTAAATATTATGATGCTGTGCAGGAACAAAATTAGAAGGGCCAAAGACCAGCTGGAGCTCAATCCATCTATTACTGTCAAAGACAATCCAAACTCTTTACAGAAATACTTTAAAGGAGGATTAAGGAAAATCTTCATCCTTTGTTGTAGGTGGGGTAAACATAGTGACAAGAGATGAAGTAAAGGCTGAGGTACTTAATGCCTTCTTTCCCTCAGTCTTTAGCAGCAGCACCAGTTACTCTCCTGATACTCAGCCCCCAGAACTGGTAGACAGGGACATGGAGAGGACAAGAGGTGGACACTTTTCCCCGCTTGTTAACTCTCCCTTTCTCCTTCATCCCCCCTTCTCCTCCAGGATACTTAGAATAGCTCTACAAAGCTTTGAATATCCTTGGGATGGTCAAACCAGCATGTTCCTGTTGTTATGTCTCATGAATGTGTTTCAGCCTTTGTTTAAGGTCAGACAACTATTAAAGAATGCCATCCACAGATCTGTCCAGAGGCAGGAGAGTTAGGAGTGGCAGGGATTGAGGGAGGATATGAGCAGGTACCTATAGCAGTGGACACCTCTAATGCTTTGGAACTACACCCCTGAGCAAATGCAGAATCCTAAAGAAAACTACTGGAGAAATGCCTGAAAAATGTAGTATGATCACCCTGGCAATTCCAAAGAGACACAAATCAACATGCTGGAACTTGGCCTATACTTACAGAGCCTCAATCAATGCCACTCCAGCCCCTGTGTTATGCCCTGCAACCACTTCAACATACACCAAAGATCCTGCAGCCACTCCAACTACTGTGACTGTCCCTGCAGCCACTACAACTCCTCTGAAAAGCACTTCAGACACAACAAGTCCTCGTCCTGAGGCACTCCAAACCCTGTAACAGGCCCTGCAGCCACTCTAGCTTCTGTGGTACTCCATCTGTGACAGGCCGTGCAGCTAATCCAGCCAATGTGATGGCCTCATGGCCAGAGAACCAGCCTATGGCAATATCGTTTACTCCTCTAGGCAAGAGAAAACAATGGATGTGAAACTCAGGTGAAACCCATGAATTGGTTAGTCAACTCTAGCAGTAGGAAGAAAGTCTCTCTTCTTTCCTATGGGCTTCTGTCTTGTCTGTGGAGAAACTTTCTCAAGAGGCTCACCAACTCCAAACCACCAACACCAAAGAAGGCTAGCAAAAAACTTTCCCAAGAGGTCCAACCTCATAAAGAGAATATATCTTCCCACCTCTATGAAACAGTAGTTCTTCTATCAGCAGTAAGCATCCCTCTGCTCAATAAAGGTGATATATTGGGGACACACCACATGCCTCCCTTGCTCCACCAAGACACACACCTGTTACATCAGGCAGCTAGTTTTTATGCTCCTAAACTAATACATATTCATCACTATTCCTAGAAAAGGCAGGGTTATTATAATTAGTTCCCGGAATCCAAACCCTCTCTGGACACATGCGTATTAGTCTCTCGTGGTCTCTGTGGGGGTCGCTCGTGCTGAAGGCTCGTAGTCTTCCTCCCAGGCTTTGTCCTTCGGTCGTCCTTCAACTCCCCCTTTCTCCTTATTTGGTGGATCTCTTTGCTGGATGTCAGAGGTTTGGGCAGTGTCCCATGCAAAAGTCAGCAGTTTCCTAAAAACTCCTTGTTCTCTTATCTCCCAGACTCGAGTCTCAACATTCACCCTTCAAACCCTCTATTTACACAAATGGCTGGATTGTTCCTTTGCATGATACAAGAACTATGTACACTAATCATTCTGTTTTTCTTAAATAGAAGGTTAGATTTCATCATGCGGCCCTAGCATTGTTCCATACTGACACAAATCAAATTAACACATTTCACAATCCCCCATTGCTTTTTTCATGGTACTGATTTGTGTTTTCTTTTCCAATCGAGTCAATACTTGCCGAATTTGTACCCATTTTGGATCTTCTTTTGTTTTTATTATCATCAGGGAATGGGTTTTCCCTTACCCTGGTTCTGGGTCAACAGGTACCACTGATATTTGCATTCCTTGTATAACCGCGTGTATTAATCTGGTAAAACAGGGTATTAAACATGGAATTATTAACAACTCTCCACATATTCTCAATACAACTATCCCAATTCTAGTAAGCTGACCACCACCCATAAAATCCCCCCATAATTCTCTTTAATTGTTTTCATTCCAAGTTTGAACTGGGACATGTGCAATTTTCTTCATTTCTTTTTATGAGTTCATTCACAGCTTTTCGTTCCTCATCAATCTCTAAACAGCAATTACTAAGGTTAAATTTTCCACAGACTCCTTCTTGTGCTAGCAAATAATCTAATGTTAAGCGATTTTGATACAAAGCAGGTATCCGGGTATCATCATTTGTATCATCCTGGCATTTTGTTTTGCATTTAATCCGAGTGCATCTCCATTTTTATTCACAACTATTTCTACTACAGCTTGCAACCTTATTATTCTATTAAGCATATATATTGGGGTCCTATAGCCCCAGGATCTGTCTTCTGCCCACGTAGCGGGATCTTAATAGGTTATGATTCTCTCAGGAGGCCATTCATCATCTTTCCAATTCCCGATTTGTAAGCTTGGTTTATGGCGCCTTTCTCTTAGCTCATCAGCTTCGGTATATTCTGGGACTCCTAATTGCTCTCCCCGATTTATGGGTAACAGGAAAATACAGGGTCTTATAGTTCCTAATACACAGGATCCTGTCCAACTTTCTGGCAAATATGCATAAACTAGTTTGCCACAAATCCAATAATATCCCTCAGGAGTTGGCCAACCATTTGGTAGGTTTGTTCCATTAGTCCAATTTTTAAATTGATTATTTATTTCCAGTGGGCTTCCCCATTTATCCCAGCTATTTCGAGTTTCATTCCATAGGTAACCTCCTTCACACTCCAGGTTACCTACTGGTCTTCCTTCGCTTTTTAGATTTTGCCAACAACTCCTTCCAATTATACTTGTTTGGAGCACCCACTGTTGTTTCCTATTACCCTTTCCCATTGTTTTCCACACTTGGGGATTGCTTATGTTGCTCTCCATAGCCTCCCATGGCCATCGTTCACCTGGATTTGTTCCACCTGTGAAATATGTTTCATTTGATTCATGTCAGGATGAAACAATGCTAGGGCCACAGGATGAAATGTAACTTTCTGTCTAAGAAAAACAGAGTGGTTAGTGTACATAGTTCTTGTATTGTGCTAACTAAAGGCCTAGCAATTTGTGTAAATAGAGGGCTTGAAGGACAAACACTGAGACTCGAGTCTGAGAGATAGGAGGACCAAGAAGTCTTTTTTTTCGGAAACTGCTGATTTCTGCATGAGACGCTGCCCAAGCCTCTGATGTCTGGTAGAGGGATTCACCAAATAAGGAGAGAGGGGGGAGCTGAAGGACAACCGAAAGACAAAGCTTGGGAGGCTACGAATCTCAGCACAAGAGACCCCCAGGAAGACCACCAGAGACTAATACGCATGCGCCCAGAGGGGGTCCGGATTCTGGGAACCAATTATAATAACCCTGCCTTTTCTCGGAATAGTGATGAATATGTATTAGTCTAATAGTATAAAAATCAACCACGTGATTTAACAGGTGTGCGTCATGGTGGAGCAGAGACTCCCGGTGCACCCAGCGCTGTTTGCTTGCCTCTATTTACTTAATAAATCACAAACTTTGATTAAAATCCTATTTGGAGTTTTAGCATTTATCTCAACTGGGGGCTCGTCCGGGATGGTCTTAGTTCCTGAATTCTGACTTGATCTAGGAGGGGCGCCCCACCACTCCTGTGGTGGCTCCTGCTCGAGTCAGGTCAGGACTAACGCCATTTCGAGCCTGAATAAGGGCAAACAAATAATTTGATTTTTTGAACTCCCTTGCCGGCTGCAGCATTGTATTTTGCCCGTAATTCTGCGCGCGAAGATCCGGACGAAGACGACGGAGTCGTGAGTATTTAAGGAGTATACCGTTCGGTTGGGTGGGATTCGGTTGCCTGTGTGTGTAAGAGTGTGAATGAGATGGAACCTGGTTCTGAAGCGAGTGTGGAGGTATAACCGCGGTTCCAATCTCCCACGAGGGACTTGGCCGGTGAAGGACCGAAGCGATTCCTATAGGATTCATGGGTGGGTGATAGGTCCTAAACCCCCTGCAAGACACTCTTACTGGGTAACCAAGGGCTGTAGGAATTGCCACAGTAAAATTCCTAGATGGGTCAAGTAAAGTCAAAGACCCGAGATCAGAAAAAAGGGATAAAATTACCAGACATACCTCCAGAAAGTCCGTTGGGGACAATGATTACAAATTGGGATGAAAGGGGCCCCAGAAAAGGAAAAAGTAAAGTAAAAATGATTCAGTATTGTATGGTAGAATGGCCGAAGAAACCTCTAAGGCCAAATGTATTCTGGCCTGTTTTTGGATCCTTTGAAGACTGGATTCGTCAGGCCTTAAATATACATGTTAATTCAAAGAAATCTTTTAGTCAGGAGGAAAGTGATTATGCAGAGTTATGGATTAGGGCTTCATGTCCTTTTCCAGCCTCGATATTTACACTGAGAACAGATGAGAAGTCCGAGGAAGACAAAGAAAAAGAAGAAAAATGTGAAAAAGAAAAAGATGATGAATGGGAGCCGTTAGATAAATTACCACCCCCACTACCTCCATATCTTAACAATCCACCCCCGGCGGCTCCGGCGGCTGCTCCCCCTCCGGTTGCCGTAGGATCCTCATTAGTACCACCGTTGCCCCTGCCTCCACCACCACCACCACTGGAATTAGATCGACCCCCAGCGGCCTGTACAAGAAGTAAAACTGCTGCATATTAGGGAGCTTCTTTATATCCCTTACGAGAAGTACCCCTCGGAGGCAATCAGGGGGGCATCGGGTTTGTGGCAGTGCCATTAAATACCACAGATGTAAGAAACTTTAAGAGAGAAATGGGGATTTTATTAGACGACCCTCTTGCAGTAGCTGAAAAACTAGACCAATTCCTAGGTCCTAATACTTATACCTGGGAAGAACTACAGTCCATTTTAGGGATCTTATTTACGGCCGAAGAAAGGGGAATGATCAGGCAAGCAGGAATGAGGATTTGGGAAAGACAGAATCAGGCAGGACTCCCAGGAGACCAAAAATGGCCAAATGTGGATCCCCACTGGGATCATCAACAACCACAAGAAAGGCAGAACATGAGGGATTTGAGAACATTAATCATACAGGGAATAAGGGAAGCGGTTCCCCGAGGAAAGAATATTCATAAAGCATTTAATGAACAATAGGGGAAAGATGAATCTCCAACAGAATGGCTGGAGAGATTAAAAAAAGTTTACAAATATATTCTGGAATAGATCCAAATACAGTGGCCGGAACCGCACTTCTTAAAACACAATTTGTAGCTAAATCATGGGGAGACATAAGAAGCAAGTTAGAAAAACTGGATAACTGGCCAGAAAGAGGATTAGAAGAATTACTTAGGGAAGCACAGAAAGTGTATGTCAGGAGAGATGAGGAGAAACAAAAAGTAAAAGCCAAGATCTTTGTAGCAGCTGTAAGAGAAAGTCAGAGAAATAAGACCTTGTCCGGAGAAAGAAGGGAGAAAGGAGTAGACGAAACACACAGAGGACAGGCTTATCAAGAGAAAAGCACAATTCCTGTCTGTTACTACTGTAACAAGAAAGGGCATATTCAGAAGAACTGTCGTAAGCGGGAACAAGATGAGAAAATATTCAAAGAAGAATAGGGGTGTCAGGGGCTATATTTTCTGGGGACTTTAACATCAACAGAGCCCTTGATAAAACTATTAATTGGTCCCCATAAAGAAGAAGTTTCATTCTTAGTGGACACAGGGGCTGAAAAATCCACTATCCAACAACTTCCAAGAGGAGTAGAAAAAGGGAAAAGTTATGTATCAATAGTAGGGGCAAAAGGAGAGCCTTTTAAAGTACCTGTCTTAAAAGATATAGAAGTAGAAACAGAAGAGAAAATTTATTTTAATGATTTACTGTTGCTCCCTGAAGCAGAGCACAATTTATTAGGAAGGGACTTGATTTTAAAATTAAACCTGAGCATTCATAGTCAAGGAGACAAATTGCAGATTAAATTGTACACTTTAACACAAGAAGATGAGGAATCTATTAACCCTTCAGTATGGTATAAAGAAGGGGAAATTGGAAAAATAGAAATGACCCCTATAAGTGTTCAAATAATAGATCCACATCGTCCAATCAGAATCAAACAATACCCTATACCAATGGAGGTTCGAAAAGGATTAAAACCTGTAGTAGACAGACTCCTGGAGGGAGGAACTTTAGAACCATGTATGTCACCTCATAATACACCCATCCTCCCGGTAAAAAAATCAGATGGGTCCTACAGGATGGTACAAGACCTGAGAGCTGTCAATCAGAGAACAATTACTAAATTTCCTGTGGTGGCAAATCCCTATACTTTACTGAGTAATGTATCTCCCAGACATACGTGGTATAGTGTAATAGATTTGAAAGATGCTTTTTGGTCCTGCCCTCTAGATGAGGGATCCAGAGATTATTTTGCCTTTGAATGGGAGGATCCCGAAACAGGACGAAAACATCAATTAAGATGGACTGTGCTGCCACAGGGATTTACAGAATCACCAAATCTATTTGGACAAGCTTTAGAGAAGATCTTACAAGATTTCACATTACCCAAGGAAGTAAAATTATTGCAATATGTGGATGATCTATTAGTGGCGGGAGAAACTGATGAAGAAACTCGAGAAGCCACTATTAAATTATTAAACTTCCTAGGAGAAAAGGGATTAAAAGTATCCCGATCAAAATTGCAATTTGTGGAGCAGGAAGTGAAATACTTAGGGTATTGGCTGAGTGGAGGGAAAAAGAAGTTAGATCCTAACAGGGTATCTGGTATTCTATCTTTAAGACCCCCACAAACTAAAAAAGAAATTTGGCAAATACTAGGATTATTAGGATATTGTAGACCATGGCTTGAGAATTATAGTTAAAAAGTCAAATTTTTATATGAAAAATTAACTAATGACCGGCTTAAGTGGTTTACAGAGGATGAACAAAAATTCAAGGAAATAAAATTGGCATTAATACAAGCACCTCTATTAAGCCTCCCAGATCTGGAAAAACCTTTCTATCTTTTTGTGAATACATCAAATCAGACAGCCCATGGAGTTCTTACTCAAGATTGGGCAGGAATTAAGAAACCTGTAGGGTATTGTTCTAAGTTACTCGATCCAGTAAGCAGAGGCTGGCCTGCCTGTCTTCAAGCTTTAGTTGCTACAGCATTGTTAATAGAGGAAGTTAGAAAGATTACCTTCAGTGCCTCTTTAAAGGTATATACTCCACACAATGTCCGAAGTGTCTTACAACAGAAAGCAGAGAAATGGTTAACAGATAGCCGAATCCTAAAGTATGAGGCAATATTAATTGATTCCCCTGACTTGGAACTGAGAGTAACCTCTGCTCAGAATCCAGCACAATTTTTGTCTGGAGAACCATCTGACAAATTACAACATAATTGCTTAGAGTTAATTGAGACCCAGACAAAGGGAAGGCCAGATTTAAGAGACACTGAGTTGCAAAAAGGGGAAACATTGTTTGTAGATGGTTCTTCCCGAGTCGTGGAAGGAAAAAGAAAATCAGGATATGCAATAATTAATAAGGACCTAGAACCTGTGGAATCGGGGCCTTTAAGTCCATCATGGTCAGCTCAGGCTTGTGAGCTGTATGCCTTATGTAGGGCCCTGGAACTATTAAAAGGAAAAAGTGGGACTATATTTACAGATTCAAAATATGCATATGGGGTGGTTCACACTTTTGGAAAAATTTGGGAAGAAAGAGGTTTAATTAACACTCAAGGAAGAAATCTCATACATCAAGAATTAATAGTAAAAATTTTAAGGGCACTAAGAGAACCGAAGGAGATAGCAGTAGTACATGTGAGAGGACACCAAAAAGGATTAGATTATCGAATCAGGGGAAATAATTTAGCGGATAAAGAAGCCCAAAGAGCGGCCTTGAGGACTCCGGTAGTTAAAATTAATGTAATACAGGAGGGAGAAAAACAAGAAGAAGAACAGAAAAAAAAGTTTACTCCTGAAGAACGAACGAAATTGGAGAGAATAGGGGCTAAATTAGAACAAGGAAAATGGACACTGTCTGACGGACGAGAGATATTACCAAAAGCCTGTACGAGACAAATATTAGAACGGTTACATGCACACACACATTGGGGTACAAAAGCATTAAGTGATCATTTCCTTAAACAATTCGGTTGTATCGGGATTTATGAAATAGCAAAGCAAATTACACAAGGTTGTTTAACTTGTCAGAAGATAAATAAGAAAGTGTTTCGACAAGCGGCCACAGGGGGGATAAAGACAGCTTACAGACCTTTCAAAAAAGTACAAGTTGATTTCACTGAATTGCCTAAGGTAGGGAGGATAAAATATCTGTTGGTAATAGTGGATCATTTAACACAATGGGTTGAAGCATATCCTGTAGCACGAGCTACAGCACAAGTGGTGGTAAAAATTTTATTAGAACACCTAATACCCAGATATGGGATAATCCAGTATATTGATTCTGATCAGGGCACACACTTTACTTCAAAAGTAATAAAATTGTTATGTCAATCATTAGGTATTCAGTGGGAATACCACACTCCGTGGCACCCACAAAGCTCGGGAAAAGTAGAAAGAATGAATCAAACAATAAAACAACAATTGGCTAAATTAATGATCGAGACACAAATGCCCTGGACAAAGTGTTTACCATTGGCACTTTTGAATATTAGAACTAAACCACACAGTGAGACTGGATTATCACCATATGAAATGTTATATGGCATGCCTTATTCTCAAGGGATGCCTCTAGGGAATAATGTGGTTGAAGATCGTAATATTCAGAAGTATATAATCACCACTGGAAGAAGATTAAAAGAACTAAGAGAAATTGGAATGATGGCTCAAACACCACCTTTAGAATTTGCAATCCATCAGTTAAAACCGGGAGATAAGGTTCTAATAAAAACCTGTGTTGTGGTTTAACCCAACTGGCAGCTAAACACCACACAGCCGTTCGCTCACCCTCCCCCCTCC